>NW_026455058.1:0-5167 GCF_943734635.1 Anopheles cruzii | reverse complement strand
AATCATTCAATTAATTTTATTATTTAAAAATCGAAACATTCGGTGTTCGGTGCCTGAATGAATGAACGAGTGAATGCTCGTATTATAGTTTTTGCCCATTTGTTTTTTTTTGTTTCGTCACGATCGTGAGCTTTATGCGTGTACGGGCATACGGATTGTGTATGAGGATATGATCGAACGCGCGTTTCGTATTAATCATGATTGATCATCGCCCCGAAACGGGAAGCATTTTAAGTGGTAGAAGTGGAGACAGAAAAACAAGACTTGCGTTTGCGACTTTGCGTCATATTTTGCGATTAGCATTTGGCGAAGCCTTTATTTTCATTCACAATTTACACCCTGATTAGGCGCGCCGGGACCATCACGAGCAGGTTTCTTCCATCGCCTCCAATGTTCACATCCTTTCGGCAGAGCTGATTCCAATGGCAGGTTCATGCTCATCAAATGCCTTAAGGCCCACGGTATGTTTCACCGCGTTTAGCTCGAAAAAAAAATCCAATCACTTTACATCTGGGTGCGCCATCTGGTTGACGTTTGGCCGCTCGGGAAGTTATCTTCGGTTGGGACCATTTTTGCGATCAAGCGTTGCTCTTCGAAGAACTTAATTAGAGTGTGTAGCCGAACGAACCGCTTAGCAGCTCCAAACCGAATAGCTGGGACCGAGCAGAGGGGCGGTTTGTGGAATGAGCTCAGCCAAACTGCAACAACATAATTCCCGCCCGGGAAGGCGTAGACCTTCGCTGATGAGCTGATCGCCACGGATTCGTTTCGAAGCACACACTCATTTACCATCTCGGGTGGAACGACAGCTATACTTACCATTCATAAATCATACATAATGATACACCGATTCGTTGGCGATTAATTGGTATTTAGCTAAAAGGATAAATATTTGGCAATCGACCGGAGACCGGTTCGTGCATCGTTGGGCCGTGTGCCACCGAACGGAAGGCTTTTGCGGGTAAGCCTCACTCACGCCACGATATCGTGAGCCTTGAACCGGTGGCTTTGACGATACAGCCGACAAGCATCCGAAGTCCGAATCATCATTGTACCGTAAGTTATCTGCACGAGATCATCATCATTGCACGCGGCCTGCTGAGCGTCGACAAAGTTTGTCGCCATCGCGCATCCCCTCCCTCGGGAAGGACAAACCGCCCCGGATGTCGCGCAGAAATCTGCTGCCAACTGTCATGTAAATCCCATTAGCAACGGTGCGGCAGTTCGAGTTCGGCAACGCGCTAAGCCGATTAGCATAATTGTATTAATGTTTGTTCGACCCGAAAAACACACACACCGGTGATCATTGCAAGGCAAACAAATGTTGGCGTTGGTAAGGTTTGCCTCTCTCGCCCGATGGCCGATGTAGAAATGGCCGATAAGTCGCTGCAATGATCGAGCTGACAAAAAAAGAAGATAATCTACTGACTCCGCCCCGACCCAGGGCCCGGTGCGGGATTTTCGTGATCCAGGGTGGCACAAAGTCCGGTGGCCCGGCCGCAACCTGCCCAGGGACATACTGTACCTGCCCAGCATACGTCCCTTTTTGGAGGGTTCTCGCCTCGTAAACAGATAATGAATAACGCCGCAAATTTACATTCACCCGATATCCGTGTCCCCGAAATTATCCGCACCGCAAGACGCACCGTGGCTACCGCCCGGCATGACTCCGTCTTTCGGGGGCGCACAATCGCCCGGCGAACAATCGGTAATGATTTACAACCATTTTTACGCTTGGGATACTCGTTCGCAGTGTCCCAATGATGAACTGTAGGGAAAAATTGCAGAAAACACTAGACGATCAGCCTCGAACGCACACAGGACGAACTCATGCGAGAACTCATCGTTCGTCTGCCGGACGACGAGCAAACATCAGAACACACGAAAAGCAAAAAAAACGAAACGAGGCGATGGAAAATAAAGTTGTCCCCGGTTAAACTTATTTCTTAATAATGACAGTCTGCTTTGTGGGATGATAAATGAGCCCGCGATCGGCCGGGCACGATAGTGAGATAACCTGTTACTGCCGGCTGTGTCCTGCCGGCCAGGCCAGGGCCACGGGTCGCCCGGGATGGGTCCACGCGATCCTATTAATTTATTTGTTCGAACAAGCCTTTCGGGGGCCCAAAGTTGGGACCCACGTCCGTTCATTTAGGTTTACGGTGCTGCTTTAGCACTTCGATCTGTCGAAGATCTGGTGCCGGTGGTGGATGGGATGGGATCGATATTTTTTTTTTGGTTTGTTTCGCTGGTGCCAGTGGCCCTGAAGATGCTAATCGACTAGCTCGTTTTTGCTCCCACTTTGGTCGCCCGTTCCGTTCGATGACCATCTGGTACCGGAAACGGGCGAGCATAAATGAGTCACATTAAGTCACGAGGCTATCCACCTATTGAGGTGTCGGGGTTAGCTTACATCTTCACACAAGAGATTCGTCGATGACCATTGCGCTTTTGGGAGTCATTTTGCTGAAGTTCTTAAAAGACATAAAACCAAAGTGATCCCATTTAAAAACCCTAAGAAGCCCACAAAGTTGCACAAAAAAGCGTATAAAAAAGTCTTTATTATTCAAAAGACTTTTTGCCTTTAAAAAGTGGCATAGGCATTTAAGGGTTAACAGCCTTTTTGGGGCGAAATACGAACCGCCGCGTGAAACCCCCGCGCCGGCTAATCAACCGTGAGTATCATACAAATTATAGCAAATTAAACATCCTTTTGAACGGTTCCGGGAACCAATCCCGGCATTAGAAACGCACCTTCCTCGTTAGGAGCGGGTAGAGCAGCGAGGCAAACAAAGCAACAAAAAAAAACAAGGATCAGCACATGACCGAGACGGCTAACCTTCAATTTCGTGCACGCTCCTTCGGACCAGACCAACGCCGTGTGAACCACCAGCTCTAGCCGGAACTGCGTCCGAACTTGGTAGAGTTTCTCAGGTTAATATCCCGGCCCGATTGAGCCCCGTAATTGATTGATGTTTGACCAGCAGCAACAAATTGAGTGGCACCGGCAAATGGGTAATTCGCCCAATGGCATTTTCGGGACTGTTCCTGGAGCCCTCACAAAATGTAACCCGTCATTGTGGTGATGAGTCACTCGCTCACTGCTGCGGCTACGGAATAAATACCTCGGAATAATGGAATGTAAATTGCTTCATTCATTCCGCTACCAACCGGTGTTCACGGATCTAAGAACTCCACCATCTTTCGTTTGTTTCGGTTTCGGGCGTAATTATGGTTCTCCGAAATGCCGGGACCGGCCCGTCTCGGCGTCTTGGTTGGTAATAAAACTAATCTAGCCCCGAGCGTTGGTGACGTTCTGGCGCTTGCTGCGCGGCCCCCCCCCAGCCGGTTCCGGGAAAATAGAATCGCCGCGCTAAACAGTCGCTGGGCTGGACAGCTGGTGAATAAATAAAACTCCCGCGTTTTGATGGTGTCAACTGATAACCTGCTCCCGCCATTGGCCCTCGTCATGCACGCGAAATGCGGTGTTTGCGGTGAGCGCACAGTGCACTACACTCGAGATGTTCAAATAATCGACCATCCGATCCGGACTTTTCATTGGAATTTGGAAAAAAAAAGTTGAAGTGCCGATTGTTGCAATCGGCAATATTATCTGCATACGAAACGATTGGATCCGTAAATGATTTGAACGTAAATTAGAATAACGAAGCTGAATGGAAGCTAATACTCAGTTTGCGGCGCCAAGGACGATCGTCGCCACTTACAAACACCGCACTGTAGCTGTGACGCTTCCCGCTGTGTGTGGGTTCCTTCCACATTAGTTTATAGGTTTCCGGGAATTGGCACTCGGCATAGCCACCCGGCCCGGCCCCATTCGCATTCAAGAGCCGATGCGAAGAAAATGGGGGCCCCACGGGCTAATGTATATTAGCATTTCGTCGGTCGCTCTATAAGAAACCATTAACCAGCCCGTGGCCAGCGCCCAGCCCAGCACGGTGCGCATGTGAACTAACTACAAATCGCTCCTGTGGCTCTTCTGGGAGTCGTTTCATTAAACGGTTCCTCGCTGCCTTGCACTGCCTCCCCCCCACCGGAGTGAACCACGAAAAACAAAGCTCCAGACCCCAGGGGGAGAAAGGGATCGGCCGCTTCCCTACACTTTAATCGACCACCTAATCCACGAAGCATCCTTTTCCGGCCCGGATTGATCAACTTTGGCGCATTTTGTAGCCCCAGCCGGCCCCAGCTTTGGTTCGGACGGTTCGGCCTCGCCAGACACACACTCGGCTCGGCTCGAACGCGCCCGGTTAAGCGATGAGTTATGAAGTGTTGATTATACAACGTATTATAATTGACTTTTCTTCCAGTTTCTCTCGTTTGCAGCGAACCACGAGCCGGGCCACGGACGACTGGCCGTGGCCCGGCGTTTGGGTGAGCGTTTCGTTTTTCACTTCGCGTTTCAACGCAGCCGTTCATCATCCGGGGGGTGGGTTCCGGGTGTGTGTGTGTAGCGCACTCCACGGCTCCAGTCGACAACCCCCCGGACGCCGAGGCCCGTTTGCGCCATTTTTGTTCGCGCCTCCTCGGTGCAGTAGTACCGTAGTAGCAGCAGCAGCTCCCTCGAGTCCGCGCCGGACGAATGGAGGAAAGAAAAATATTTAAGTTTCACATTAAATCACCAATATTTATTTATTGGAAATGTTATTAATATTTCCTCGCGCTTCGACACTTGCGCGCGCGCGCGCACGGGGCCGAGAAAGTGTCCAACCTTCGCCGGCAGGCACGAAGGGGGGCTCCTGCGTCGCTCCCCACCGGCTTCTCGGGCTCGGGTAGCTAGTTTATTATTCCCTCTTAATTTACACATCGTACGACCGACCGAACGCTTCATTGGCCTTTACCTTGGCGGGAGGCTGCTCTTCTTCTTCTGCTGGGGCTCACGCGGATCCTCGCGCGACGACAGGAAGTAGTAAATTTTGGGGTGATCGAAAATTAGCCCCACAGCACAGGCGAAACCATTTTTCCACCCCAAAAAACCCATCGGGAGGCATCTGGCCGCGACGGGTTGCTTCTCTTTCGCGGCAGTTCGTTTGGTTTTTTTTTTTTTTTGCACCGTCCCGAAGGGCGATGGTGAGGATTCTCGGGAGTTTGCGTTGTTTTTCTGCTTTCGGCGACCATCTTTGTTCGGGTTTCGCCCGAACCCAAACCC
>NW_026455057.1:0-5179 GCF_943734635.1 Anopheles cruzii | reverse complement strand
GCGCCCGCCGATCGATGTCGAGTCGATCGCGATTTCATTCATCGAATTGAAAGGCCCGGAATCCGATCCCCGCGACGACGACGACGCAAATTAGTAGCTCGTAGTGGTGGTCGATTAAAATTAATGTTGATTTTATTCGGTGTGAATTTCGGAGTCTCGTTCGGCGCCGGACAACGGCAGCCGACGGTCCCATCCGATTATATTTACATTTCATTTCCATATGCTACCGTCTCGTCGTGCGACAGACCATCGAGGACGCGGCTTTTGTTGTGGTCGTCGTCGCGAGAGTGGGAAACGTTGAATGAAAACATGTTGACCCGGATTAGGATTCCCCCACCGTCCGGCGCGACACTTGACGCCGTGAATGGTCCCTTGACGCGCTCGTCACGCGGCCGACAGGTCCGCGGTGATGGAATTTGGCGCGAAGCATAAAAATGGCACGGCCCGATGGCTGCGATTAAGTCGAGATCGAGTAGGCACCGAGGCACAACGCGCATCGATTGACCGGCCCGCGAGCTAATGAGCCAGGCTGGCTGGGCCTTGCTGAACGCGCTGTCAAAAGTGTGTCAATCCGAAGCCGAAATCCGTATCGCGGCAAGCCTTGCCTTTTTGCTAATTTTATCGAAGATGTACGAGGCTGCCCTTTGGCGATTCCCGGTCCCGGTTCCCACGCTTCCATTTTCCCCAGCCTAATGAGACAGCGGAGAGATAAGGGGACGACACAGCCTCGGAGATAGTATCGGCCGCTGCCGCCGCCGATCGACCTAATGAGATGGCTTCTGACGGGATGCTGGCGTGTATCATCCTGTTGCGATCGTTCGCCTGACGTGCGCCTGTTTTTACGTTTCAGCAACGGGCTTCCCGGCGTGAGGCTTCCCGTTTCGGCAGCATCGATCATCCGGCCGGGATACGGCGCGAGCTTTAAAATGGCCCCACTGTCTTTCCGGGAAGACTCGAGCACGATCGATCATCTGCTGCGGGGTGCAAAAGCCTAAAGCGTTTGAAGTGTGCTCAAAGTACCACTGTAACCAAAAACAAACGGGAAACTGTGTTTTCCTTCGATTGTCGTGGTTGTGTGCGAAAGAATAATATTTGGGTGTCACAAAAGACCATATTTTTGGAGTGGACAGTTCTAGGTTCAACTTCCTCGTGATGTTTTTGTATCACATTTTCGAGACCATTTCGGGATCACTTCGAGCCCCAAACTCCCACCCACCGTATTCGCCTAAGTTTAATTAATGGATTTTTGTCATTTTCAAAATGCTTCCCAAAATGCAAAAATATGGAGCATTGCCCTGACGGAAGAAGGATTTTTTTCTTCTGCAAACCGGGTCTTGAAATAATATTCAGAATTTATTGTGATACCATGTTATTTGTGATTTATCATGCTTGCAAGAAATCCACAAACCAATTTCCTGTCGCAGCCGATGAAACTGATGCTAACACTTTCTTGACCGATTTCTGGACACGAATTCGTTTTGGGAGCCGAAGAACCACTCTGTAGCCACTTGTTTTGACTCAGGATCATGGTTAATGACCCAACTCTCAGGTGTTGTTGCCATTTTTGGACGTCCTGGCCGTGGATCGTCTTCAAGGTACAAGCCTTCGTTTAACTTCAGCAACCCGTCTTTCTACCTTACTAATTGAAGGCGAACCGTCGTTCTATACTTTCAATATTCGTTCATAAATTTCCTTTGCTTTTAAACCTTCCATGAATAAAAAATCAACAATTAGGCTAGTAGCAGCGCCCTCTGCTATTGAACCGTAAAACTTATTGAAGACGCAGTAAATTGCATAGAGTAGGTATTGTTTCAAAGGTAATGACATACTAGGGTGTTCATTAAGTTTTGCGGGTCGATACCAACGGGCGCTGCTACCGGCCTGATTTTTTTAAGTGATATTGGTACACTCTTCAAATGATCGTATGTGAAGTTTCATTCCAATCGGTCACTTAATTTTTTGTTTACAAGCTATTTAGTATCGACGTGTCATTTTCATGTTTTACAGGTATTATGACGTCATTATTTGATGGAAAACGCTTTTCACGCATGATTTTTTTTAGTTCTGAATACTGATGGAAGTCGTCAGGAGCCAAATCTGGTGAATAGGGTGGAAACTCCAACAATTCGAACTTTAATTCATGGATTTTTGACATTTTCAAAATGCCTTTCTGACAGGATGCGTTGCCCTGATGAAAGACGATGTTTTTCTTCTGCAAACCGGGTCTTTTTCAACAAATTTTCACTTTCAGTAGGTCTTAAATGTTACAAAAAAAATTAAAATTTGTTGTTTTATCAATTTGCAAGTAATCCGCTAGCAAAACTCCATTCCCATCCAACAAAACGGATGCTAACATCTTATTAGTCAATTTCTGGACGAACTCGTTATGAAACTGAAGAAAAAGGTTCATACAACTCCTTAACCTCTTGTTTTGATTCAGGATCATGGTAATAGACCTAAGCCTCATCCATAGTGATGATTTAATGCACAAAACCAAGTTTATCCTATCTAAAACACGCTAAATGTTGTCAAGAAAGATGCATTCGAATGCGTTTGTAGCAAATGCGGCACCCATTGTGCAAACAGCTTTCTCGAACTCAAAACTTTAGTCAAAATTTTAGTTATACTGCTCAATAAGTTGGCTAGGTCTTGTACTTAATTTCTATCAGTGATTGGACGATTTTCGAAAACGATATCCTGTATTTTTTCTACGATTTCCGATGTTGTGTTTGTTTTTTGACGTTTTTGACATGGATCGTCTTAAAGGCTACTACGACCATGTTTAAACTCAGAATCCCCTCTTTTAACCATCCAATTGAAGGCGAAGAGTCCTTATACACTTTCAACATTCGTTCATAATTTTCCTTTGCCTTTAAACCTTTCAAAAATAGAAATTAAATAACTTCACGATACTTGATTTTTTCCATTGCAAAAAATACTGTGACACGTCGATACTAAATGGCTTGTAAACAAAAAATTAAGTGATCGATTGGAATGAAACTTCACATACGATCATTTGAAGAGTGTACCAATATCACTTAAAAAAATCAGGCCGGTAGCAGCGCCCGTTGGTATCGACCCGCAAAACTTAATGAACACCCTAGTACATGTAGAAGAATAAAGATATTTTGATTAATAAATAATGTCAATAATTTGACGCAAAACCGGCGGCCACCGAATTGAGATGCATCTCAGTCAGTCGGCAAATAATGTCAAAGCCACGCACGTTCACACATTTATCACGCCCAGAATGCCACGACCACGCCAGGTTGCCATCCGCGCCACCACAAAGTAAACAGAGCAGAGGCGTGCGCACGCTCCGAGTCCGGAAGGCAACCCCAAACAGGACGCCCAAAAGAATATGCATGTTTTTGGGCGACATAACGATATATCATTTTCGGGCCGCCGTCGTTCGTTCCCTGTGTCGGCGGCCGCGGCAGTGTCGGGGGCCGCCGGGGAGGGAGCGGACGGAAAGGAAGGACGATGCGAGAATGCACGTAGCCTGAAGCTCCGAAGCTCTTATTTATTTCCGATGTTTATTTGAACAGCGAATAACTTACAGGGTGCCCCCGGGGGCTCCTTCTGTCCTGGCCAGGGCATCGGGCTGCATCGGGGTGCATTCGTTATTGTTGTCCGCGCTGTTCGCTGTGCGTGGTGAGGCGTGGTGGTGGTGATTGCTTTTAAATCGTGTGAAAACACGGATAAAGCAACCCGCCAACAACGGGCCGCCGCGCAGGACCCGAAAAAGTGTGTTGCGCGTGCGCGGGACTCACGCCAGAGGTTTCGGTGACAGGTTGTCCAATTAATCATTGGCCACCGGGAACCCGGAGCGTACACACAATACACTTCAAATGCAAATGAACATGTTAACTTATAGTAATTACACACACACGCACACACGGCTCCGTCGTGGGAGTCACAGGGTCTGCGAAATGCGCAAATTGCATCGAGGCCGCAGGACCAACGCGCGGCTCGGGCTCGGGGCGATATCAGCGCCGACGAGTGCGCCGACGGTGGCTGCGTGCGGCTTATTTATGGCCTGTAATCTGAAGGCAATATTTCATAGGCAAAATAGACACTCGCACTCGGCATCTAATCGGCCGCGGCGATCGGTGGCGGGCAGGACTAGCCGCGCCGAGGGCGCCGTGAGCCCTGCCGTCGATGTTATTATGCTCGGTGCCACCACCCGACCCGAACCCGAAAGCCACCATTAAGGGAGTGAAGCTCTTTCGGAAGGATTTCATCACCGTTTTGCTACTTAGTGGTTCGCGAGACCCCAGCAAAACACACACACACGCAGAAGGACTGATTGATGGCGGCGTGTGGTGACCCCCCTGCCGCTGGGGGCCATTTTATGAATATCGAATTTTGATGTTCGACGAGCAGCCGCAGCCGTGTTCTGGGCCGTGTGTGGTGGCCGTGGCCGAGCGAAGTGCATTAGCTGGTGGAGCCCGAAAAAGTGTTCCCCGAAACCGATAAAATCCGTCCGATCGTCCTCGCGGTCGCTCGCTAAATGATCGTAAATTATTGGTTTGTTGAACGGCCTTTATCGCAGATAGTGCGGGGACAGCGCGCGTCTTCGGGATCGGTAAAACGGAAAAAATCAATATTATGATCGCAACCGCACTTTCCGGTTAACGATTATTGCCACGGTTTAAGCCGAACGCACACACACACAGAACCAGGCGCTTGAGCGCAAAAAGTCGGTATAAATTCGAAAATAATGGCCATAATATTTCGTGGAGAGCGAGCGAGAAGGATCGCACGGCTCGGCCCGGTCGGTCAGGTGATAATTCGACCACAGCAACCGACCGCGGCCGGCGATGGCCGGGAACCCCACCCGGGGCCGGGGCTGTTGAGATGCATTTATGCATAATTGGTTTCATCTCGCGCCGGGCCCCACGAAAATGGCCCCACTGAAGATTAAAATAATAACTCATATTTCACCCCGGCCCGAGCCCGAGCAGCGGCGGTGGCGGTCCCCACTTATCTGACCCATATCTGCCGCGGCTGCCAAGAACGAACTTCTGTGTTCGCGCCGTTGCATCATCAGTGGCCGTGGCGGCGTAAATCAATGCAATCGCTCTTCTGCAGCAGCGAAAGCCTCGGCCCCGGCCAGCCAGCCAGCCGACGACGACGGCAGCATAATTCAGATGCACTTTAAAAGTCCATTTAATTA
>NW_026455056.1:0-5181 GCF_943734635.1 Anopheles cruzii | reverse complement strand
TAATTAGCGCCAGCGGCAATTGGGCCCTCCCCTTGGGCAACAATTGGCGGGGGCCACACATTTAACGTCGGCTATGCAAACGTTTGACAGTCATAAACTAAACACAGCCAAGATGCCCTACCTTAGCCTACTTCGAGCGCGATCGCTGGAATGTTGTTTGCGCATAGAAGACGGAGCAACCACGAAAGAGCGAGCGAGAGAGAGAGCGGGTCTCTATGGGTTAGTGTTTCATTTTTCCGCGTTCCTGAATTTCAGCCACACTGCCCGTAAACACCGTGCTGTCGTTGGCGTGTAAGCTTCAAAGTAGTTGGCCACTGCGTGAATTCCGTGCACCCGCGTGTGTGGGTAGCCGCGGCTACGACGTTTCGTGGTCACGTAAACAACAGACCGTTAGCCCCAATAGCCCCCGACCTGCATCATGCGTCCGCGGGGAGTGATCGAAACGTTGTGGCCACAACGTTATTGAATCGTAAATAAGTTTTTGCTTTATGACAGCGAATTAAAAAAAAAAACGATTGACACGAAAAGGATTTTAATGGCACCAAAAATCTGCAACCACAACCGAGCACACTCGGTAGACGTTTACGCATTGTGTATCGATAAATCGTCGAAAACGGCAAGAGAACAAACGTTTGTTTAGAGAGCGCCCGATTGCATACCTTCAGGCGCACGCGGAATTTCCCCAAATTAGTGTTCCTACATTTAGTCGCGTTTCTGGAGCACTCATTTAATTTTTTGTACATTCCAAAGTGCATCAATAACAATTAGTTTGGGAAATTAAAATAAATAAAATAGTGAAATTATTTTCAGCTGTCAAAATCGGGGATCATCGTCCAGCGCAGAGCGCTATCCGAACACCAAGCCATCAGAAAGCGATTTGTTTACCGTTCGAATCGTTCGGCTTGTGGTAAATCAGCAACAAACCACGCTGCTGTTGTCCACGTGCATCGGAGCGAAGGCCACCCGCAACGCTCCTCATCGGATCCTTCAATTCGAAACGAGCGCCCCGACGGATCAAAGATTCATGACTCTGGGACGTGCTGGGTTGCAACCTGCGAATGACATTGACGTGCACGCAAAAGAAAACAAAAACCCGCGCTGTTCGGTCCGGCGGAGCACGAGTTCCATCTACCCGAAGATGCCCCGCTTTGTGACGTAGTACTTTGGGCGTTGAAGTCAGTTGCAGTAACGAGACGAGGTGCGGATGCATAAAAACCGGAGCAACAGATTTTGCAAATCGCACACAGATTGACAGTCGATTAGGGCGAAACTATTCCGGGAACTTTATAAATCTCGGCAGCCGCCGCTGCTGGAAGTCTCCGAAGTCCACCGAAGATCAATCCCAAACTTCCTGCAGCCATTATCTGCCCGGGGTTCATTACTTAGCAGCAGCCCTCAGCCGAAGGGGGGCCCGAAAGTTATGCTAACAATAGCCGTCAGCTTAGAGTCGCAAACAAGATTCATTAAAGCGCTCTAAGGGCGCTCGGAAATGCGGAACACACAGGTTCCACACAGGTTTCGGGTTGGCAAAGGCGAACTTTACTTCGAACTTCCACAGCTCTCATGACTCGCTTGGTGCCGTAGCCTTAGTTGAGACTGCATTTTTGTTTATCACACCCAGCACCCGGTCCGGCGCAGGGAAAGTGGCGGCGGCGCCGGCACAAGCCCCCCCTTCCCGGAGCGAAGTTGGTATGTCGAATAATTTTCGAGTGCATTATTTATGGCCCAATAATGGAGAACAGCATTAAGAAAGTTGCACAATATGTCTTCTCGTTCGCTCGCTGCCCCGCCCCGTCCCGGAATGCAGATCAGCCGTGCCGTGCATCGGGTGCTCCGGGGCATTCCAGCCCCCGGTCCAGTCGTCAGTCGGCGGTCGGTATTTGGCTCTGTTTATGCAACCCGGATCCTGGAAGAAGATGATTTTTGTGCCCTGGATGGCGAACAAACAAGTGAACACTCCAGTTTTTCTTTTCCTTCTTTCTCGGGAACTCGGGAAATTGGAACCATCGGAGGCGATTGAACTGTATGCAACAAATTGGAAAGTTTGAGTTTTTCGCCCGGACTTTGCCCGGAGCCCGAGTTTATTATTCTTTCGGAGTTTCGCTCCGCTTCGCTTTTATTCGTTTATTGCGTTCGACAAGATACTGTCAAGTGGTTGGGTACACACTCTTTTTCAGTTCTTCAGTAGCCCACCGAAAACCGGTTGTAAATGTTGAATCGATAGTTTCGGGTGGGGGGGTGGTCCCCGGATTCGACCGAGTGAAAGCGCCGTGAAATCACGCGCGGAAAGCATAACCGATTTTTCATCGAGACACGGGACTCGGTCGGGTTTTTTGTCGGTTCGCTGGGACAGAAACAGACTCGTTGTTGTCTCGTGTTTCTGTTTTTCTTCGAAGGACGCCCCTTAGCGGTCAATTGACCTTTCGCAGGAGTGGAGGCAAAAAACCGGACATCGATCGCAGCGCGGTGGAAAAGTTTTCCGAAACTCATTTATGCGCTTATTAGTTCGTAATGTATGGCCCGACGTTTGGGTTTGGCCGTGGCCCCGTTTTTTGTTGTGGTCCCGATGTTCGGATGTTGACTTAAAATTGTTTCACTTCATTAAACAAAAACCCACAAACCCGCCAAACTGTGCCCGCCATCGCGCCACCGTCTGACGTCCCGCCTCGTGGGGGAAATGAAATTATAATTTGCTTTCAAAAAGTTTCGCTCCATTTTAGGATCCCCGATGTCCCCGACGGCGACGACGACGACTACGAGGGCGGCTCGTCGTCCTTTGCCGTCGCGTAATGAGCAGTGACATTATCTGTACCGGCCCCGTGGCCATCGCGTCCCGTATATGCTAATGAATTTCATTAGGTCGGACCCTCATGCTCGTGATAAGTGACTCGCCGCGGGGAGCGGGTTTGGTCAAGGGCAGAATGGCTTCACTCACTGGCGCTGGTCAGCGCGAAAAATTTATCGCAATCGCTTCTGGTCCCGTGGATCCGATTTACGGCGGTTGATATTCTTTAGGGTCCCAAACGGTGGAGGCTTGTTGGAATGTTTGTTCCCCGGCTGCCGAGAGGCCACTTGATCAGTTCGTGTGTGCGGGTTCGCGAGGACATACGGTGCCCTTTTTTGCCCTACACACACACACACACTCGAGAGGGAAGCCTTTTTAAAGTGTGTTTGCTTTGTCTCTCGTCGTCGTCAGCCACGCGAGGACTTTTGGTGAAGGCTACCGAATGATGTTAATTTTGGTGAGTGGTTTTATGTTTTCAATTGTTTTGTGAACGCAAACACAAATCGTCCCTTTTTTCGTTCACCGGGGAGGCCCTTGATGAAGTGAACATTTCGGCGGACCGTCCGCAATTTTTGTTCCACCCTATTTCGGGGATGCTGAATAAACAAAGGGACACCGAAGGACACCGTGCCGAGGTAAGCTTGGGCAAGCTTACCAGATGATAACGGATGCTGGGCATCGGCGGCGCTTGACCATTCGGACAGCAAACAGGAAGGCAGATGAGTGTTGAGTTAGAATTGTTATTTTAAAATTTAAAAATTCCAAAATTGCTCCAAAACGCGGCCACTCAACACGGTACGCTTACTGCTGGCTGAAAGGTCCTATTTACCGAACGGCAAGTAAACTCAAAACACTCAAAAGGGGGCATTACTGCAATTAGCACCTCCAAATTGAGCCCTCCCGAAACAAAAAGGCGACACGGCATTCACGGGCGTTGGCAACGATTTAAAATTAAACATCCGAAACGGAATCGGAATGAATCCAATTCTGATTGCATGTTTGCTCGTTTGCACCGCGTGTGGCACCGCCGCTAAATCAATGCTTCATTAAGCCCTCGGCGCGCGTTCGGAGAATCCTGTCCGGGTCCGGAATGCCGGCCGCGTTCGTCATTCGGATGCATCGAAACTCAATTACATTCAACACGGATGGCAGTCCCGGGTCTAAATTCCGTTGTCACTGTTTTCCAAACGCACGTGTGTGCTTATTATGGCCAAGTGAAGCGTTTGGAAAGCATAAGACCGCGGGATCTAGCCACGTTTCCGTTCCTGCTCCAAAGGATTCTGATCGGATTAATTTCGGATTATCTGCGCCGCCTAAGAGCCTGCTCCACCCGGAACGAGCCCATTTCATTCTCCCAGCAGGTTGCAAAACTCCGCAAACGCTGCAAATACGCTACATGATTACCACGCAGAACTCCAACCGATCTGAACTGTCCAATGATCTTCTATCGACGAAAATCACGCCACACCAACTTGAGCAGCTAATAGGCCGACGAAGACGTCAACTCGCTGACACTGCCGAATCGCCACATTGGCAATCAATGGCCAATCCGCCGACACGCTGCTCGACGACCGGCCACTGATTCAGAACTAACGGCAAAACGCACACAGCCTTACAGAGGACACGGGCCCACCGGCTGACTCGCAGCGAGCCCCGTAGCTACAGCGCATCGTGTTGCACCCCTCCCCTCGAGCGACGCGCACACGCCGCGGCGCATCATATAGCAAGCGCCGGGCGGCCACGTGCGCAGCACTGCAGCATAACCAGACGCAATATGATCGGTGCCTGTGCAAAAACCCACGACCCCACAGGTGACTCCCGTGATTCCCACGGCTCAAGCGACAACTCGACCACGTGGCATATGCGGCGAGCGGCGAAGCGACGGAAAGACACAAACGCAGATTGCAGCGTCAGCACGGCGATCGGCCCATCGACAAAGTCAAGACAAGGTGGCGCACGCGAAGGCGACGATTGGCCGACGGCGAATGGCGCCACCTGGAAGACGTCATCCTGGGACCCGGTTGGGGCAAATGGGCGTGAGAACCGATCGAAGCAACGGGAAGACACAAACGCAGATTGCAACGTCAGCACGGCGATCGGCCCATCGACAAAGTCAAGACAAGGTGGCGCTCGCGAAGGCGACGATTGGCCGACGGCGAATGGCGCCACCTGGAAGACGTCATCCTGGGACCCGGTTGGGTCAAATGGGCATGTAAACCAATCGAAGCGGCGGACAAAGGGATTGCATGAGATTGCGCATTCACGATGGACAGTGTGCGACGGGCTAGGTCAAGCTTTTTACTGAAGACAGGCGCTAGAGCGAGAGAAAGTTAATAACGTGTACCGAGGGCGGCCAAATTATTGTACAATTTTAGGTATAAATAAAGAAAGCGGCT
>NW_026455055.1:0-5182 GCF_943734635.1 Anopheles cruzii | reverse complement strand
GCATCTGCATCATCCATCTTGTGGCGTACAGCTTTTCACCGATGAAACAATTCTGAAGCGACATGGTTGTTTTTTATAAGGAAAAGGATCAACAGATTGGCTACTGCCGAGCAAAGTTGGGCTATACTTACCATAGACTGAACCTTCTCAATTAGGTAGCAAAATATAAAGTAAACCAGAACAAGGGATACTAGATGCTGAACGAAAACGCTCATTCCATCGTAGGAATGTATAAGTTGCAACATGTACAAATAGTTCACCACGACGGCTATCGATGCCAAATGGTACTGAAGAAACACAAATCGGATCATTCGTTCCATCGCCGATATTAATCTGCAAATGCAGAGTAAACAATCCAGATTTGGGACTAATTTTACAATTCTGTTCGATCTCCAAATTACTCAAAAATTTCACAATGTCGCTTAGCGCAGCGTCGAAGCTCTCCGTTGTAAATGTTCCAGAACCTAGCGTCGGAGCAGTCCTGGTGAGATGTTTGAGGTAGTGCGGACATACGTGACTCCACCGTTGCATCCAAATCACCCAAGCAAGTGGCCAGAAGCTCCATCTCTCCCAGAAAGCCAACAATCATCGAATATGTAATCGTACAACCCACAAAAAACCCCATTACGGGGATGAAAATAAAATTTTGGTATAGGAACTGAACCAACCAGCCACCTGCAGCCTCGCCACGAAATAAGAAATGGCTATAACTGTTTGAAAACAGTCCGGTCGTCCAAAACTGAATGTATGCGAATCCCATGAAGATTTGTGGTACTAAAATGAACAGATTGCTCACGCGGTACCAGCGATTCCTGATTACACCGGCCACGGGGAGCTCACGGGCAAAGGTTCTGTCATTGAGAAAATCCACTAGTTGTTGGAATTCGTCAAAGTGTCTCGAATAGACACACAGCAGTACCAAAGTGCTGATCTGTATCGTGCAATATGCCGTCGAGATGACCGAGAATTGCATGCCCTGCGGCTTGTACTTTGTGTAGTACAACTTATGAATCCAACTTCCCAAGCACAATAGGTAAAGGAAAATATGCACTACGATTCGGCACTTGTCCGAACGGGTACGGAACGGCGCAGGAAATCCAAGCACCTTTAGAGCAGGGCGAAGAAAGTGGAAGTAATCACTTTCATGGCGCAGAGTTCGGAATGTGTCTAGCTCCCGTTTAATCCACTCCATTGCTAATTGGAAACTGACACTACGCTGCGCTTCGTCCTTATAAAAGGAACTTCTGATTTACCGGTAACAAGACGTGGATATGAAAAATTCAGTGCCCTCTCTGAAGGAATACTTGATCAATCGTAGTGACCTTACTCTTGAGCAGCTTTCATAAGATCGACCCAGAGAACGGTGGCCTTTGATAGTCTACCTTCGGCTGGAGCTCATCTGGTTAGATTATACTTTCGGGGCCCATGTTCTTTGATCGATTTTCCTGACGATCCAATCCAATATTTATTACTGGGCGTTGGGTTTTGACTCGCCTCATTTTGAGTCCGCATAGTACAGTAGTTCTGCCCTATTGACGTGATTCTGTTGTAACCCTCAACAAGTGCCTGACTTTGGTACTCTAATTGAATGATAAGCGATGAAAAGTATAGGAAACTTGCTTATGATGTTCGTTCCGTTATCGTTACGATAATCGAAATGACCAGAGCGTTAAAAGGCGCACAGTCAACATGATTTAAATTATTTTCCTTTTTTTCGAACCTTCGATAAGCCCTGGGAATTTGGGTTTTTGTATTTTCCTCCATCCTTTATACTATTTGAATTATTTATTTTTACTTTCAACTCACCGACATGTGTTCCGATCCGTGACATTTGTCTAGAAACGACATCAGGATATAGCTTAACATTCAATTTTAGAGCCTTCTGCTCGGAACTTATTGCAAGTGAATGTTTAGCATGATAGCAAAATTTATAAAGAACTGTCTTAGTTTTAGTGTAATTTAACAGTAGTTTCAGAGCAGAGTTCTAAAGGGGTATTGATGAAGACGCTCAGATGGTTTCATTTCGGATCAAGAAATATCCTTTAATGCGTGTTTATTTGATTCCATAACATATACTTGACACATACTAAGTGAGCATAATAAGGCAGCAAGCGATAATTTATAAAGTTGTTTAGGAGATTTCACGATTGTAGCACATAGAACGGTGCCGCACATTAATTGTTTTTGTCCTAATAACACACTTTCCTCACAAATGGCAAATAAAAAGATTTAATGAAGCATATTATATCAACCTTACGTGAAGGAATATTAATTTTAGCAGTTAGCAGTTTAGCAACTAATCAGCATTGCGTGAGTCAATGCAAAATAATAGGCAATAAACTGTTACCACAAAGCACATATCATATCATTTACCATGGCCGTTATCATTTTCAACGTTGATGTTGTATACTGTGATCGATGTTTAGTTGATGTTCAGCAGAAACATAGCAAATGAGTACGAGAGTTGCACGAACTCTGTAAACTTTTCCAATAAAATCTGACCGAAGAAGCCGCTGGTGAATCGCACGGGCTGCCTGCTGCGTCCGAGGATCAGCAGGAATGTAAGCATCGCTGAACGGTACTCACGGTGGAACTTCCTGGAGTAGCGCATCTGCATCATCCATCTTGTGGCGTACAGCTTTTCACCGATAACACTATTCTGAAGCGGGAAGTTTCCATGAAGGTAAAAGAAGACCAAAAGATTAGCTACTGCCGAGTAGAGCGGAGCTATACCTACCATAACCTCAACCTTCTCAATTAGGTAGCAAAAGATGAAGTAAAACAGAACAATGGATACTAGATGCTGGCAGTAGACATGCACTTGCTCGAAGGAATTTGAACGTTTCCACATGTACAAGTAGTTCACCACGACCGTTATAGATGCCAGATGATATTGCATAAACACGAATCGGAGCACTCGCTCCAGCACAGATATTAATCTGCAAATGTAGAGTAACAGCCCAGATTTTAGATCAAATTTACAATTTCATTTCGATCTCTGGAACTTGGAACTTACTCAAAAATTTCACAATGTCGCTTGGCGCAGCGGCGAAGCTCCCCGTTGTAAATGTTCCAGAACTTGGCGTCAGAGCAGTCCTTCTGAGATGATTGAGGTAGTTCGGATATACGTGACTCCACCTTCGTGTCCAACTTTCCTAAGCAAGTGGCCAAAAGCTCCATCTCTCCCAGAAAGCCAACAATCATCGAATATGCAATCGTACAACCCACAAAAAACCCCATTAAGGGTATAAAAAGATAATTCTGGCATAGCGATTGAACCAACTGGCCACCAAAGGGTTCGCCACGAAACAGAAACTGGCTATGACTGTTTGAAGACAGTCCGGCGGTCCAAAACTGAATATATATGAAACCTAAGAAGATTTGAGGTGCTAAAATGAACAGATTGCTCACGCGGTACCAGCGATTCCTGATTAATTTGGCCTCGGGAAGTTCACTGACAAAGGTTCTGTCATTGAGAAAACCCACCAGCTGCTGGAACTCGTCGTAGTGTCCAATATAGATACACAGTAGCACCAAAGTGCTGATTTGTATCGTGATATACGCCGACGAGATGGCCGAAAATTGCACGTCCTGCGGCTTGTACTTTGTGTAGTACAACTTATGAATCCAACTTCCCAAGCACAGTAAGTAGAAAAAGAGGTACACTATGATACGGCACTTGTCCGAACGGGTACGCAATGGCGCAGGAAACCCAAGCAGTTTCAGAGCAGGGCGAAGAAAGTGGAAGTAATCACTTTCATGGCTCAGATTCCAAACTGCATCGCGCTTTTGTTTGATCCACTCCATTGCAACCCAACGACTGTCACTATGCCTCTGGACGTAGAACGATTTTCATTAAGTTCTCAGTAGAGTTATGTATCCTTCGCCTAATGTAAAATCGTTCGTTTGAAAAACTATTGAAAAATTCATCAACTCTGAACGACTTTGCTACCATTCGTTTGGTGTGAGCACGATCCTAGTGGCGAACTGTGTCCTTTGAATGTGTAATGCAAGGTTTGAACGTGCTTCCAGCTGGGCCCATGTTCTTGATTACCTTTCCTGACGATCCAATCCAACATTTAATTACGGGGTGTTGGGTTGTGCCACGCCTCATTTTGAGTCCGCATAGTACAGAGGTTCGTCCCGATTGCCGCGATTCTTGTGTGACCCTCAACAAGTGTCTAACTTTAGTGCTCTAATTGAACGATAAGCAAAGGAAATTATAGGAAACTTGCTTATGGTGTTCGTCCCGCCATGCCTTAGGCTAAAGGCCAGAAAAAAGACGATGAGAAAATATGAGGGGATGTGACTAGGACCCATCAATTAACAACATGCATTCTTGGCGCAAAAAAACTCTAAATTGCAACTCCTTCGCGATCCTTCGGAAAGGAGCGTTAATTGGATCGACCAGAGCCCTAAAAGGCGCACAGGCAGCATTATTTAGATTATGTTTCTTTTTTTGAACGTTAGTCACCTTCGATTGCCCCCGGGATTTTTGGGTTTTGCATTTTCCTCCATCGTTTAGGCTGTTTTTCTTTTGTTTATTCACCTTTCAATTCACCGATATGTGTTCCGATGTGTCGAGATTTTTCTGTCGTCAGAATATAGCTTAACTTTCAATCTTGGGACTTATTTCAAGCGGATGTTTAGTATAATGGCGTAACGGCATGGCAAAGAACTGTCTTAGTTTTAGTATAATTAAAGAATAGTTTTGGTTTTTTTCCCGATACAGGTTTTTGGCGTAGGGCTAACAACCTCGCCCGTAAAAATGAATTGTTGCGAATAGCACCAGAGATATTAACATTGTCTCTGGTGCAGGCCCAAGTTTTAGTTTTAGTTTTAGTTTTAGTCCAGAGCTCTAAAAGGATATTGATCACATGATTTCATTTCGGATTAAGAAATATCCTTCCATGCGTAGGTACGTGAACCCCTAAAATATACTTGACAGATATTAGGTGAGCATAATAAGGCCGTAAGTGATAGTTTACAATATTTCGTGGTCGTAGCGAATTAAGCACACAGAACGACACCGCACATCAATGGTTTTAGTCCTTATAACATACGTTCCTCACAAATACAATGATTTAACAAAGCATATCACATTAACATTAACTTGAAGAAAAATTAATTTTTGGAGTTAGCAGTTTAGCAGCTAAAAAGTACTGCGTATGCCAACGCAAAA
>NW_026455054.1:0-5183 GCF_943734635.1 Anopheles cruzii | reverse complement strand
GACCTAGTAGAAGTTTTTCTTTCGCTTGGATGCGAGTCAAGCCACAGCCTCCCACCTTCGCCCGTTCTACGCTGTCTCGGCGAGTGCGTCGTCTCTACAGACAGGAACAGACCCGCTCGCCTGCCGGGGCGCTCGAAGTACCGACCGCTTCTTTTGATCTTTCAACCGGAAAGCATGCATGTTTACTCTACAGCACCATTTTTTGCACCATTGGCCACCTCCCGTGGAGTCCCAGTGGAGTCAGGTCAGACAGGGCTCCGGCAGCGATCAATTCCAAACTAGGCCGGTGCCGTGAAAGTTTAAGACCGTTGACACTTTTCACAGCTACTACCCACACACACACTGCATCCGCCATTGGAAGGACACAGATTGCGCTTGAAGTTCTCTCCTTCTCTCTCTATCTCTCTCTCTTCGTCTGTCTCTCTTTCTCTTTCTCTCTCTGGAATTCCTTCTGAGCCCATTTTTGTGTGTTTTCAACACTTCCTGCTCCTCGACGCGTCTGTTACGTGATTCGTGGGTTCAACTTTTCGGGTTGTGTAGGTCCCGTCGTAGCTAGGAGATGCACGATATGAACAAAAAAGCAAACGACCCGAATTGTGCATATTTGCTCTTCGCCATACCTCGGAGAACGGAGAACTAAATTACCATCTCCAACCCCTCAACCACCTACCGCCAGTCGCCACACTACTTCATCACAGCCCCATCTCGGCGTACAGCGGCCACTATGCAAACTGCCTGGAGACTTGGGCTTGGGAATTGTTTTGTCATTATAAAACGAACCCCCGCCAACATCCGATGGCAGTGCAACGGTAAACCCTCGAAACCACGACTCAACTCCCGAAACAGAAAGCGAATCGACAGCATGCAGGATGTGACAGGACCTTCTTAGCACACCCATGCAGCACTAAGGTGGCCCATGGTCACTACCGGTCGGAGGTTGAGTTTTGTGTGCGTCAACCCGAACCAGGAACCACCGAGGACCAGCGTACGTATGTGTGGTAATGTCACTCCAAGGGTATGCGTCTGCCAACTGTTCCGAGCACATGCAACCGATGACATCGGTAGCAAATGCAAACAAACTTTCTTCATTCGATTTGCGTATGAATTGTTAGCTTTTGGCTACACATCTCCTTCGACCGTTATTGTAACTGTTGGACGGAATAGGAAACAAATTTATCACTTACGCTACGGTTGTTTACCGTGATCAAAACGTTGCAAACTGCGATAGTAAACATCCTTAGGCGAATGGCCGGTGTAGGACGCAAACGTGCCATTAAAAATATCTCACTTCTTTTCTACCTATGGAATCCAATGACCGGTTTGCCCAAAGTACGCACAACACTTGATTTATGTCTTGTTTGCCTTATTTTTTTTCGTCCGGGATACTGCTGTCAAAGTTTTGCAAACGGTCATTATTAACTGCACTTAAAAAGATGTGAAAACACCCCCGGTCCTATTCCAACTGCTCCATTCCAACGTGGTTCTAACGGTTTACTTAGAAGCTTTAAATAGGTTTGGAATTAAGCGGAACAATATCCTACTATCTTGATCACACATTCTTAAAGATAAATTCATGTAATGGATGCTTACTTCGGACAATTCTCCTCTAAAAAAGAATAGGTTGCAGAGATATGTTTAAATTCGAAAGTGCAAACAATTTAATATCTACATTACTGTAAGTTGCATGCTTATCCAGGAAAAAACATAAAACAGTTGCAATTCCAATACAAAGGAAAGAATTGTGTAGCATAGTAGTGGAATGTGTAAAAATTGATCCCTTTATGACTTGGTAACCACTTTCAGCGAACAAAACTTCTGTGACTTTCTGCAAAGACTCAACCGACGGCAGATTGTTTTAGTTCCGACTATGGCTATTTTAGGCACAGCTTAGTCACTGTCATTCACGCTATAGCACCAACTGGAGCAGCTTTCAGACTGATCTAATGTGACGATACTACCATCATCTTGGCCATATTTTTCAAAATAGCGACATATCAAACAGATTTGACGCGCACAACTGACAGTGAAAAGCCCCCACTTCATCCTTTGCCTACACTTAGAATGCATCAATCATTTCCGTCAAGTTTAGGGCCAGAGTGCAGCCAGAGCATCTCTTAGTTCAGAACTCCGTTTCCTCTTTTTTTCTTGTAGCAAGCCATTTAAAATCAATGTTATGGCTGCTAGTGAAGCCCACAGGTATTCACGGTAGCCACAGAATGTGACGTGGTTATGCTTAGACCTGCGAAAAGAACCCGTCCAGGTAATCCTCGTTGGCGTGAAACCGTGGCATTCATGCGACTTAAATTCATCTTCCTGAGGCTTCGCTGGGTGCTATGATAGTTTAGCATCTAACCACAGTGTCACTCGTGTATCAACAGTCAGTCAAGCTAATCGGGAAACTCGCCGACACGTTTTCCTTGGGCGTGATGTGAAAAAGGGGCACCACTTTGCCACACATTTGCCCACGTAATCCGGTGACGTGTGACGGTAACCGCGTTTGTGTACTGGAAGCAGAAATGCTTAATCCTGATTTAGAAATGAGGCATGAAGTGAAAACTAGATGTCAACAACATCACGCACTACTCAATAACAAGGTTTGTTGGATAACATATCGGATAAATTTGCCTAAAACTTACTACTAAAGATCACACTATTAGTTCATTTACTGGCCATAGGGAGTACCATCAGAAGTTGAATAACTTTATATAGTACATATAAAAGATATATCTATTCAATCAACGCTATATCTATTATTGAACGCAGTTCATTAGAAGCAACTTCATTCACTTTTAGGGAAAAAGAGATTTCCTTTTAGCTTAAAAAAGAATTTCCTAATATCTAATTTAATCTATTTAGGAGCATCATACGGGTTTACATAAGTACTAGTTTGTTCAGAACAAAAAGTTCGAGTTATAAACAGCACAAGTTCTGTGATATAAAACATGCTGCCAGCCTTACTTTCAATTTAACTACTCAAAAAATATCCTGTTCTCATCACGCTCTGCGTATCTCTAGGATCTGAGTTTTCGTATATCTGCCGTTTTCGGATGCGATTGACGTTGGCTATTTACCTAACTGCTACCCCTATTTCGACACCGACAGTAAGAAGAAAGCGCCTCATAAGCACGAACTGCCCCTAGTGGCAGGGGAGTCAAAACAGCTTGGACCAATCCAAGCAAACCTTCGTTTCACCCCAGGCGGTTTGGGCAATTAATAGACAAAACACTTAATTTTGCACTCCTAGCCACCCTTAGTGTATGTTTGCCTGGTCGGTTCGGCCGGTGGCTCTGTTTCAAATCTGAAGCACCCCATAAGCGATCGCGGTCATGGGAAAAGTACGTAGCCATTCTGCAAAAGAAGTCGAGCTTGCAACTCACGTGCCTGCCGAGAAAGAAGTCGGCATGAAGGCAAACAAAACAAGACACAAGTCTCCGGTCGTAGCACAACGCTCTCACACTGCAGATGTGTTGATCCACATCATCCGATTCGCTTGCAGCCGTTTCTCTAGGATCATCCCTAGTGCTAGTGGGTAAAACCAATAAGACCAAGACGGCACACCAAACGGAGGTGCAAAGCCTTTCGGTGAAGCCTTGGCTACGGAGTGTCCATTTTCCTGTGGTTTGTGTTTGGCTTTTTTATACGTTTTGATTCCTTTCGTCCATCTCTGTTCTCCGTCACTTTTCGGACGGTAACGGGCAGATGTAGGTTTAGGCAGAAAAGAATGGTAAGCGTAAGTGAATTTATAACTGGGGATTACTAAGCCACGGACCACCGAACAGTGTGCTAACACGGCTGTCTTTGAGTGGTCATCCAGATTCATACTCTCGAATGAAAAAAAACAACGCTCCAGTGGTCCATGTTGGCAGCATATTCCTTAAATAATGGCCATCAGCCAGCTACAGAAACGCAGTGAAAGAAACAAAGCACCAAATTGTATTATGAATAAATAACACTTTGACATTTGTTAAATTGTGTTTGTTGAGAGGATTAAAATAATTATCGAGGATCGCGCGACCCTTGAGCCATGTTCGGTCATGTCGTACGCTACTTTTGCCAACTAAAAACGGACGACGAAGGTCAGCGAATGAATCGAGCAAACTGCATCATGGAAGACAAGCAAAAAAAGCTAAGACTGTCAAGAGAGATATAAACCTTTGGTAGTGGAGGATGCCTCCGTGGTATTGCATGGCTGCACTCAAACAAACGAGGATTTCTCGCTCTTCGTCCGTTCTGCCAGCACCGCCGGAGATTAGCGGGCCCGCCTTTGGCGTTCGCGAGCAGACATTTGACTGTTTACGATACCACACGTCCATAGTAAAACGTTGGCTGAGCGGGGTTGGTTGAAATGTGCGGGCTAAGGACAAAATCTGAATCAGCAGTTGTGTAGGATAATAAAAAGATTAAAATTGTCACCACGGTTCTAGGTTTGTTTTTTGTAAGTGCAATAAACTAAATTTAGTGTATTTGTCGATTGCGCAATTGAACCCCCAATAAGACGTAATACTCACCCAATTTATTGATTATACCCATGTGGATAAAGTTATAAAGAGTTTGCTGTAAAACTTTCCTCCAAAGAAAGGTGGTGGCCATCACTTGATTTTCATTGGATCCTTTTGGTTTTGTTCAAACGTTCTCTA
The DNA here is from genome assembly GCF_943734635.1 of Anopheles cruzii. NCBI lineage: Eukaryota > Metazoa > Arthropoda > Insecta > Diptera > Culicidae > Anopheles > Anopheles cruzii. The sequence continues at coordinate 546 of NW_026455054.1, read as the reverse complement.
GTTAATGTGGCGAAAAATTCCAATTCCAAAATCAATGTAGCAATGTTAAAAAAGAGCCATAACGTTTATTTTTCAAACAACGTCCAACTAACTCAAACCTTTAATCAATTTGATCGGTTTACGCTTTTGACAGACTATTTTGGTTGTGAGCTCCAAAAACTCTTAAACATGTTCCAATACCGGTTACAAAGTTTCGGTTACCGGTTCAAGGCATCGGAAGGATAACTACCAAACCAACCACTTCGTTCTCGAGTAGCTCTACAACTGGTGACCCCGATATTACCCGATATTACCCGATATTACCCGATATTACCCGATATTACCCGATATTACCCGATATTACCCGATATTACCCGATATTACCCGGTTAATTACCCGATTCACATTACCTTTTACCGGTAAACTTCAACGCACCTGACGGTAAACGCTATCGTGAAAAAAGCCCGAGATCCCGCGAATCGCGAATTACCCTTTGTGCCAGTGAACGTGAACGCGACAAAAAAAAAACACGTGTTTTTAAAGAAATGGCGACCCAAGAGTCATCAA
>NW_026455053.1:0-5199 GCF_943734635.1 Anopheles cruzii | reverse complement strand
GAGAAAGTAAGAACTCTGCGGACCCCGGTTTAGAACGGTTTTAATGTTGCCGTACGCTTTCCTTTCTTTCACCGCATGGACTAAGTACGAGGCTACACGACGCCAACCGTTAACATGCTTACGCTGCACAACATTGCAGACGAGGAGATGAACAGTTTGCTGACGCAGAAGCAAAAACTTCTGCTCGAGTTGAAGCATTACGAAAACAACATCAAGTACAACAAGGAGATACTTGGCAGCACGAGCGAAAGTAATCTGGTGCAGAGTGTTCCGGATAATGTTGGGATCATACCATCGAATACGCGGCTCCAGATCGGCATTTCGACCAGCTACGGTAGCAGTGATATGAATATCGATATCACGGTGTCGACAAACAATTCCACCACGATCCGGGCGGTGCTGATCTTTGCCGATCAACTGTTCAAGGAGGAAACACTGATCGCACACCTGACGAAGGATGTGTCGAGGATACTGATACCACTGAAAACCGTCAAGGACAATGCGCAGGACATCCACATCAAGGCATTCGTCGGGTACCCGAACAGCGTGCAGTTTCACGTCTTCGAACTGACCCGCCAGCTGCCCAAGTTTGCTATGTACACTATTCCTCACAATCTAACGGGGTCACCGAAAAGTATCTGTAAGTTACGCTGTAGATCCATTATTATACCCCATTCGGGACTTGTGAGAACTTTACTATTTTAAATTAGTTCATTCACTTCAATTAGAGTTTGTGGCTGAATTCAATGATTTGCTGACTCATCCAGAAACCAAAAGTACCTTATCTCAACCTTAAAAAAGCATCATCATTCGCGCGCGTTTCTTGGTGCTAGTGCCACGCTCACAGTAACCGTATGCCCGTAGGCACCCGTAAATCTTAAGTAAACTCAAAATGCAAATACCCCACCCGAATACGGCGCGGTTCACATGGACATAACAAAAAGTGCAAGAACATGTTTTGAACAAGTTTACCCTGCTCGCCGGCCTTTTTTTTGGACCGTTTGTATGCATACGGAGAGATTGGTTTTTGCACTCGTCGGCAAGCGCCCGTTCTCGTGGACCGTTTTTGGAGAGCGACGGTATGGTGTGACTCTGCCCACCCGTACACGATCGCCCACCCGAAGGAGAACGATCTGATGCAGCTTTCTCACCAACAACGGTTTATCCTTTTTCCACGATTCCGCACGATTCAGCCTACATAAACAGCCTGCCAAAACCGAAGCCCGTTGGCCCCGGGGAGTGTTACGTCGAGTTTCGGATCACGGAACGTCTGAAGCGCCTTTGCATCTGGGTCAACCAGGTAGGGTGTTGCTTGGCGGTGGTGCCCACTGATTGCAATTTGCACTCCCTGAAGTTGCACCTAATCCGGTGATTTGATACCGTCCTCCGCCAGAACTTCTTGCTTCCGTCCGACATCGAGTATGTGACATCAGACGCTGACGCTACGGAACTGCACCTCAACCTCATCAGCCTCCGCACGGGCAAGAGCGTGTGGTTGCACTTTAGCTACGACGGCAAGACACGCTTCTACACCGAGGACATCGGTCTCGCCGGTGACCTCGTACAGTCGTTGGCGCAGTTTCTGAACACGGACAGCCTGAACGTAAGTGCATGATGAATGAACTAATTGTGCTCGAGCGCCGTTGCGCCGTTCTGGCGCAGAAATTGGAGTAAGTGGCTCGGCACTAAAGTTGATTCCCTTTTGCTGGCGTCCACAGTCCATCGCCTGCTTCCCGGTCGTGTACGATGAAGTTAAAGAGCTCTTCGGGAAGCTGCGTGGCCTGCAGGAAACTGAGAAGCAGATCAACTCGGAGATTGTGGAACATGTGAACCAAATCAAGAGCCATCTCATACGGGCCGAAGATGCACGATACTATAATGGGTGAGTCGCTGGCGGCCCCAGTGCGTCCGGAGTGTGAATTTTAAGCAGAAAAAGCCTTCAAGGAAAGCGCGCGCCGGTAACCGATACCGTCATCGACGGAACTTCACAGCCGCGCCATTTGCCGTTTCTCGTTGTTGTCGTTGACCGTTGTTTGCGATGATGTCATGATCCTGAAAAATGTCTGACGACTTCTCTCCGGGGCCACTTCGTTCCGTCGTGGACCTTCTTCTTTTCGCAACTGCACTCATACCGGTTTCCCACCACCTACTAACGCTCGCTCTACCCCTCTACGATCGCAGAGAGGACGTCATCAAGCATCACAACGGCATGATGGCTACCAACGAAGATCTGGTAAAGAGCTACAAAATCCGGCTGGCCAACACGAACGAAATACAGCACACCCTGAAGCGCATCCACGGAATTCTGTACAACGCGTCAAGGTTGAGAGGTAAGGCTCACGGCTTTACGAAGCACAGCGGAAAAACACACCCTCACGCACTTGCCACCCACTTTTGGGAGGTGTTTTAACACCTCATTGTCACGTGAACGCCGATGGAAAGGTGGCATGTGTCCATACGTTGATAAAAAAAACATCAATGAACGATGAAACCATAAACAACCGTTTTACTCTTCCGTCCGAGCCGAATGGTCCGCGCAACCGCAACTCCAATCTGCTGGCAGACCGTCGTGAAACGACTTCATGGACATGAATAATTCAAACGGGCGCAGAAACATTCCACCCGCGAACAAACGGTCGTTTGTTACGAGTTTGGTTGAAGAAGTAACTTCGCGCGTCGAGTGGACCAATCAACCCGAGTCACTGGACTCTGGTGCTTAAGTGCTCAACTGCCCCGGTGGATGATACTCTCTACGAAATGCCGTGACTAATCAAATTTCGCGTAAGATTGGACCCAGACTTACTTTCCCGTGGTGGTGGACTGCAAATTTTAATGGCCGCGGGAATTGAAATGATGTTTCCTCAGCCTCTAAGCAGCATAACGGGTTTTTGGATATCGCACTTTCCCCCTAAATACGGTGCCATCTCCGAATGATTTAAACAATAGTAGGTAAGAGTTCCACGCAACGGTGTCACACCGGATGCAACCACCATTCAAGACCTTCGATCGCATGGGGTAGGCAAAACAAACAACCGTAAGCCAAAATGCACCACCTACATTCCATTCGAGGCTCCGTTTCGTCACTCACGTTCAGTGGTTTATTGACGATTTGCTTAAAGAACAGCACCGGGTCAGAAGTGTGCGTCGATTCAAGTGGCCATTTATTCTCTCTCTCCATTCTCCCTACAGCTGGCACCTTCGCAGCGGGAATGATCGGCAGGTTCAAGGAAGCACTTAAGACGAACAACATCGACGCGGTACTTAAGATCATTGAGCTGGGCGAAATGTAAAGCCAGACGCCCATGGTCCGTTAGTGAAACAAAATCACCCACCAACGGGCGATCGTTAAGCACCAGTCCTCACGGTCCGGGTAGCAGTCTTCACTCTTGGGTCGATGAAGTAAAAATTGTTGGCGATTCATAGTGGCCGATGTTGACCGACGAACGGATGAGTTTTCGCTGGCAAAGACCGTTCGAATCGATCGAACGCAATAATCGATTTCGGAGGTGGCGACACTTGCGAACCTCGTTCATGCCGCACATTTCTCGGAACTACCTTGCCCACGGTCCCCACATCCGACATCCGAGCTCCACGGACCGTGCAGCGACCCAGCGACCCACGTCCTACGCGCCTCACGCGAACTGCACGAATGGAAGTGCTTTCGCACGACAAATAAATCAGTGTCGTGTAGCCGGTTTTAGTAGTGCCACCACGGAGACACCACGATGGCGGTCTGTTAGTCATTAGTACTCGGTAACGGTTCGCCATAAAACACCACCTACGTGATCGACGATCGTGCTGAATGACTTTTCATAGCGCTGATAGGGCTTAAAACACACGTTTCTAGAGCATCAGCAGGCGCTATCGGGGAATGGCCACTGTTCCTGCAGTTCAGAGACTAGGGAAGGCCCTTGCCAAACCAAAATCACGTTTCGCATGTGCAACTCCTAATTGTCGATAATCAGCCAAGCACCCTGACCGATGGGAGATTCCCATATTGGAGGTAAGGAAAACTATTGCAAACAGAATCTCGAACGCCACGTACCACTTCAGAAAGGCTGCCAAGTCTCGTGACCAAACTCAGGCCCATCATCACGGTCGCGCAATATCTCCAAAACGAGCCTACCGGGGCCACCGCGAGAAACAGGTTTTGACGCAATAAAAGTTGCCGGGTTTCGAGTGGAGCTATAAAAATAACAAAACACCAAAACGCCGGCCACCAACCTGAACCCGTACGTAGAGTCGGAGTCACTGCTGGAGCCTGCGGAATGAAGAGAGTCAAACCATGTCCCAGAGTACGAGCTTCTCGTGTGGCGAAGACGTTGGCGTTCGACAAACTCGTCAGGGTCAGGCTTTTTGCAGCCCGCGGCGAGAATCGCGAAAGGTTCACCCATACACTGCTACATACTGCGGTGCACACCGGAATGGGTTCCCTTCTAGGGTGCATCTCGGAGGGACTACATTTTGCCAGACGATGCACCACACGCAAATCATCGGCGCAAATTATGCGGACTGCCGAACGGAATCTGGTAAATAAAAAAAAACACAGAATTAATAGTCTGTCTGAAAAAAGACGAATCAAGGCGATCGTTTTAAGGAAAAAAGGAAGAAATGAATAACTTTTGACGGATGGCAAAAATATAGTCCGGCATGCATCTCAGTGGTCAGAAAATAGCCAAGGAAATTGGTTTTTTCACAAGCAATCTAGTTGCCATTGCAGTGTGTGATACTAGATTGTAACCCAGCTTTTCAATAATACAGTCTGTTCGTTTTTGTATTAAACCTGTAAGTAGTTTTGTTTTATTCAACAAATACCTATGCCAGTATGCTTTACAATATTTACCGAACCTGGTACCAATCGGCAGCATTCATGGAAGTAGAATAATAGATCAAACCAAACATCAAACAATCAATTGGAATCAAACTTCAAAGTATACTTAAAATATTTAATTCCTGGCCATTTCGTGTCAATAAATTCACTAGAGTAGAGAGACGCTTCATCACTGATTAAATCAAGCACTAAAGAGTGCTGTCAATTTCGTACCCATGTGCTTTCGTTTACTAATGCGCTCGGCAGCTTATTTCGCTGCCCGCTTCATCAGCATATCCACGTGTTCCCAGCACCTAGATTGCGCGTCAGTCGTAAAGATTCCAAGGCCGACATTCGTGCCAGAGTAGATGCAATTGCACTGATAAGCA
>NW_026455052.1:0-5201 GCF_943734635.1 Anopheles cruzii | reverse complement strand
CTTCGCGAAGGGCGAAGCAAAAAGTGTACTTCCTTGAAGAAAACGAAACAGGGGAATAAAAAAAATCAAACCGCGAAAAAGGAGCGTCCGGAGTCCGGGGGATGAACTGAGGGGGGGCGGCAACAATCGAGAAACAAATCTCGCAGTGCAGCATGACATCTGCGCTCGCTCGCCGGGCCGCCCCCGGAGTGGCAAAGATGTTTATGCTTATGCTTCGATCGAATCACGTCGAGTCCCCGCGGTTCGATCGCCGATGTCGGCTGATAATGATCTATCTTTTGATCTATCGGTAAGCGGGTTTTATCGGCTTTTTCCTTCTTTTGCAATCCGCCAAACTCACACACATACCCACATACACACACAGGAAGGGGAAAGACACCCACAGTTTGCGTTTGTTTTGCATAGGAAAGCATTTCTCGAACGTGGTTCTGACGCCCGTTGAAGGGTGCGCTGTGTGATTTTCGTTGTGGTCCACTTCATTGTTGCCGCCGCGGGTGCAATAGATGATAAGATCGGCCGTCGGCCGCAGCATGATCCGTCGGTCCCGGCATCGACAGGCATCTAATCGTGCTGCCCGGTCGGGTGCGGATGGCTTTCGACGCGGTCGCGGTATCGTTTTTCGTGTAAACCGTTTTTAGTTTCTATTGGAGTTCCGGGCCACCATTGTTTCAATCGGGAGAGAAACGGGATTCGTCGAACATTTCCCGCAGCACATCTCCACCGGGGAGATTGGGAGATTTAGATTTTCCGCCGTGCGGACGAGATTTATGGAAAATGATCGCCACGATCGGCGGTTCAATTGGATCCTCTCGTGTGCCCTAATTTAATTGTCCATTGTTCGCCCATCGGAATTGTGGTTCGTGGATTATTTGTGGGCTGTGGCTTGGAGCTGTTGTGGACTCAGAAAGAGGCACCAGACCGAGCGGGACGCGACCGAGAGAACAAATCAAAATAAAGTTATCACCTGTGCCGGGAGAGTTCTGCCGTCTGCAGGCTCTTCTGTGGTCGGCTCGGTAGTCTCACGCCACAAACGGGACGATGCCGGTCGATGGGAATGGGGTGCCGATGCGGGCCGGTGCTCCGGGAGCAGCAGCAGTTATCGTTTAGAAATAAGGCAGCGCTAATTTTAACGACAACCCACGACAAATGTTTAACCCGGCGACCCCGGGCCGCACAGGACTCGTGCAGCCGTGCGCGATTGCTGTTCCCGCGCTTCCCGCGGTCGCTGTGTCGCTGGCCCGAATCCTAACCCCACCCCACGGAAGGCACCGGTTGCCGGCCCGATTACATAAGAGCACTGCTTCACGCGCGCGCGGCCCACCGAGGAAATCACGCTCCGCGCACAACTCCGCTTGATTTGCGTCGCTTGCCAGTTTATGCTGTTTTCATGTCAGCAACACGAAGCACGATGCTCGGCTCGGCTCATTTACGGCTCGGTTTTGATGAGATTTTCACCCTACTGTCTGGGGCGCAGTGTTTTCCGTGCCGTGCGGCCAACGTGGCGTGGTGGGATGTGGTGTGCCTTCGCGCGATGCTGCAGAGACCTTTCTCTTTCTTCGGTTTTCTGGGCGACTTGACAAAAGGATCGAACCGCCGGTCTGGTTGCCCCCGGATCGTCAATTGGATCGTTGGAAAACAATCAATTCGTCTAATTTTTATGCTCTTTCATTTGTGCTGGCCGCGGTTAACATTTAAGCCACCGGCCCGTTTATGTAATTGCGACTGTGCACTTTCGGGATGCCGCGTCGGCAAGGCGATCGATACGCAGCGGTGCTTTGCAAATGAAGTCCAGAAAGGATTTCGATTCCATATTATATTTACTCATCATGTCGCTCTGGAGGTTTAACCGGATTGACCCGAAGCGTACGATCACTTGTTGATTGATGTCGATCTTGCCGTTCTGTTATCTGAGTTTAAACCACTATTTTATATCTCGGTGAGAATTGAAAGTTTTCAAACTACAAATGTAGCAACGGTAAACGAAACGAAGGGCCACAATTTAACATTCGGCAGATGAATAGGAACAACGCAAAATTTTGCTTGACAGTACCTTCAAAATTGCCAAACAGTTATTTCGAATTAGTTGAAAAAAATTGCTCGATGCGCGAGGAAAGTGTCCTAAGCCCTGTTTTTGTGGGAGTTCTTCACCGAGAACGCAACATTGAACTCACTATACAGTAAAGTATTGAACGGTCATATAAAGAAAACCGTGCTAGAGCCAATCGTCGTCAGATCGTACATCGTACATTGATTTAAATATCCCTCCGTTACCGAAAGCGTAGTCCGAAGGGTTCCAAAGATCCATTCGAAGTTTACTTGGAAGGGTATAAAATAAATTTGGGTGACTGATAAAATTTGATATTTTTATTTTGAAATGTCTGGTTGAGAATGTTCATAGTATTGTGCAGCGCTCTGTTGTTCAAGGTTTTAATTATCACTTTTTTGGCTGAAAAGAAGTGAAGTCCGGGGGCTTGGAATGCGCCAAGTTTAAGATGTTCCGTTTGATTACCTTATTTTATATTCTATTCGATTCTATTCTATTTATACTATTTCGTAGGGATGTCGCATGGGATGCATTTCCTTAGCAGCATAACTATATTTCGATCCTCAGAACGGACTAACTGGGGCCACAATTTGAACGAAAACCGCAGTTTTCCGTGAGGAGACAGAAATATGGGAGACTAAGGAGAAATATAGGAGACAGGAGACTAACGATAGCTGTTTGATGTTTTATGCTGATTTAACCCCTATGCGAACTCTTTATTGTGGTTTGCTAAATTGTTCACTCTATGAGCTTCTTCTACAATTCCGTTTGTGCCATTCGAGGAGCCATTTTGTCTTGATTTGGATAAAAAATAATTCAATCAAAAAACACTTTTATGTTTGCCCATCGACCACCATCAGCTGGTGTGCTGGTGTTGTACAGCGGTAAGCGTGTTAACATTTCAAAACCGAACCGCATAACGATCCGGTGACATTAGAACCCATTTTATCATCATTAGCGACCGCGGCACCTTGCATCGAACTAAATTCGCGGCCGCACAATTAGTGGCCACACGCCCCAGGGACCGCGGTAGTACAATAAAGTCATAAATGAACGCCAATTAGTCGCAAAGCTCCCTCCCCGGCATCGGCTTCCGCGGCGTGAGTGTCCGCAAGATGGAGTGGAAAAGAAAAAAAAACACCTGTCAACGTTGACAATCAGCTCCAATCGATCAGTCACGGTCTCGAATTTGTCTGCCAACCGCTATTATCAACCGCCAAGTGGAGCGACGATACGCAAAAAAGTGCAACCGAACCCCGGCCCATGGCAGGGGCCTGCCATGGCGCTGGGGGTTTACAAATTGACTGGGACGGCGAGCCTCGGTGCCCTTTTCCCAGCACCGAGCCTCGCGTAGAGTTGGGCTACTTCGGGTTCGGTTTCGTTCGCGGGATCTCATTTGCATGGGCCTGCATCGCCTGCAAAAAGGGTTCACCCTTGGCGTGGATCGTCGTGCAATCCTGTGGCAGCCACAAATCTGACAGCCACCGAGCCAAACGAAGCCTTGTTTGCCACGGTGGCGACCGCTGATCGGCCACTGATCGTCGGCTGGCCGACAGCGGCGGCTCCCTTATTATGCGCAGGCCAAGTGCAGTCGCACAAAAAACACTAGAGACTAACATAAACGTCACTGCAATTTATTTGCGCCCACCACCGCCTCCGCCGGTAGCCCCCCGGTACCACCGTCGAAGCACCGCGGCGTGTGACTAGCACCGCTCGGCGATCCATTTTCTTCGCCATTTCAAACCCATTACACGAAACGAATCCCAAACGTACAATTGGTAGAACGAACCGGTGCGATGGGCTTTTTCCGTCCGTTTTCTGCGGTCGTCGTTCGGTTCGGTTGGCTGGTTGGGCTTTGATTGGTAGCGAACGCAACATAATGATTATCGACGTCCCGGCACACATCGTCGTCGTCAAATGTGGACGTAAACATGAGTTTTATTCCTTTTTATATTATTGCTAAGGATGCCTTCAGCCACAGCCGATGGGAAATGGCGAGACGGAAGCTGCGCTCGATGTCGTTGGCGTGGTACATTCTGCGGAACAAATGTGGCGTGTCGGTTTCGCTATGCCATTAGACTCTTAGATTAGGCGCACAATACAACCAATAAATTAGCGCTTGAAAGTTGCCCTCGTGTTATGTTAACTGCAATGAATTGAATGCGAACGAATCACTTGTGCTGGTGAATAGAGATCGGAAAACATAGTTTTCCGACTCAAGTCGTGTCGCAATACCCGAAGCGCTTTCGGTGATGAGCACATATTAAAGGATATGTTTCCTTTGTGGGTAAGCGAAATTTCTATCCGAATACACACAAATTTAACGAATGGGAGTGAAAGTTTACATTGATTGGTTTTGTTCAATTTCAGAATAATTCGAATGGCGTATCCTGGTATTGGCATGTCCGGAGTGTAAAACAACGCTTGGAACCATTCAAATGAAAATGAAATACGCTTTGGTCACGAGAGAACAGGCTTTTCACGGAGACATCAAATACGAATAAAATGAGAAAAAAAGACTTTGAAGCATGTACAGGAGTCAATCAATGGAGAGTTGTATAGCCTCATAAATACAGAAACTATTTCGTCGATCACCTTTCAGACGATCGTTAAATCTGGAATAGAATAATAGGTAAAAAAAAGATTTGAAAAAAAAAGTTTGCAGTAATTTAAAGCTTAGTTCTTCCGGTTTTAGTTCGTATTCTTTCTACACTGAACAAAGATAGTTTGCAACAGCTCAGCTTCCTCGGACTATCTCGTGGCATTGTGTGTGTGTTTTTCAAACTGTATTAAATTGGCAAAAACTTGTGTTTCGTTTTTGTGTTCGAATACGGATAAGTATGACTAGCGAACATAATATTTTCTGAGCTGACAGCTGCCTCAAAGCTAACTTTTACACACCGAAAACATCCCAATGACAATAATTTGCCCGCATTGCGCAACCGATCGTCTAGCGTTTGGCCCGGGCGAACCATCATTTTCTGTGTCGTTTTGTTCGATTGTCTGCGGTAAAGTCTTGTCATAAGCCGCGTACCGCCGAGCGATGCTAACAAGCCGGCGAGGACTTTTCCTGGGCCGATCGGTAATCGTGGAGAGACACTTACCGTGTTGCTCTCCCCGTGTCTCCTCGGGAAAGGGACTGAGAACCGGTGTCGAG
>NW_026455051.1:0-5211 GCF_943734635.1 Anopheles cruzii | reverse complement strand
GCCGATTCCATATAATATTCATCACGATCAACCATCAACTCAGTGCCACGCTCTAGCGTAACCGTCACAGGATTTTTGTCTCACGACGGATTTCGTTCTTTTGATCCGGGCGATTAGACGAATCAAGCTAGGCTGTGAAAAACTGGACAGCAGTAGCCATTATCGGTATTCGATAGGGCAGTGTAGCTCAAAGATACAATTAAATATAACTCGTACTGAATTTTAATAATAAAGAACAAAATTCAGCGCGTATAAAAGTTCACCAGACATTCAATTTGCATGAAATATTTCACCCAGGTCCATGAGACAAAAGTTTGTTGACCTTCTGGCTGTTTTCAAATTACGAACATCGTATGTAACTAGCTTTTACCTTAACCGTCCTTGACCGCCTGATGAGGATGTTAATATCGAAGAGAAGAATCTTCAGACCATGTCCCCATCGAATAAGGATTGCAAAATGTTCAAGATGCCACATGATGAGGCGACACCAGAACACGCCGTCTTTAAAAGAGTAGACATTTGATTCAATAATGCGCAATTTGATTTACTAATGATGCAAAAGGAATTCAGAGTTGGAAAAGCCGACTCAACGAAGAACTTCATGCAGAATGAACTTGAACTTGTTTCAAACGTTTTAAAATTTCATAGTATACCACACCTTTCATCTCTGAACAAAAACTGAAAACTTACCTTAGTATCGTTACCTCATTTTAACGTCTTTTGTAATGGTTCATTGCGATTCAATTATCATCATTTCACAAACAGTGCGAAGATGCTCGCAGGTAGGACAACATTTTCGTCTCCGCCACAGTCTTTCCTTATAAGAGGCAGTAACTTTCAAGGGAAGAGTTTCACCCAAGAAAATTATTTTCTACACCTTACAACCGGTCCGGGGTCCGTTTGATGGCAGTGAGCAAACATCTCCTAGGCGAGCTTTCCCACTCAAGACTCAGGTTTTCTTCCGCTACTGGTGAGCGGTGGTGAAAATGTGAAATTATTTCACCACCGAAAGTCACGTTTCGCCATCATTCCGGTGAATGGCCGTAATATTGGGGTTTATGGAATGGTGGCGTGCGTCGTGGCAATTGGGTGTGAGCCGGTAAAGGTGCACGGGGTCGGATTTTCCAGTTTCGAACCGTTTTCACGCCATTTTCAGCACGGACATTTGCTGAAGATGTATGAGAATGGGAGTTTCACGAAAATAATACATTAAAAAGAATGACGATTGCACCTTTTTCCGACTCTTGTTTTCCACCGTGCAAATCCGGCCATCTATTTGAACACTAGATAGAAGTTTCATAGAAACGTTAGTTGTTTCAAGGATTGCAAAAAGTTTATGTTGTTTCGACATTATGCCTGAGTGGAAAATCCAACCATTGGTACTACATGTAATTCAAAAGAACTACCTAGCAAAATCCGAATTTGGGTAGATTCGAGCTTTCTTACTTCTGCTGGCCCAATATTACAATTATGTACACCAAGCCCGATGAAGGTGGTATGTTTATTTTGGATCACAACGTCGTGCCATCAGGACATTGTTTGAGCATGTTACACAAGTTTTCTCGATCCTGTTCCTTCTGCGTAAAAGTCATCACATAACACTCATCTAATGTACCTTTAAAATCAAATTTACATAACAACCATATCTGTTTGCCGCGCACTACAACCAAGTAAACCTTTTAAATACGGCATTGTGCATGCATTGGGTGCTATAAATTTCCCCACATAATGGGCCGACAGTGCAACAAGTATGTCGTTCCTACAACGTCGGCTTCACGTTCTGCACGCGGCGTACGGCTCGGTGGCGCTTGTTTCCAGTCCAATCATGCTCATAAGCAGGGGTTTGGTTGGCCATCGTTCAGCATAAAGCTGGGACAAACTAGCTTCCCGAGCCCGAGCCAATGGAAGGATAGTCCCACCATAAGGTATGCAAAAATCTGGCAAACATCGCTTAATGAAACTTCTTCACAACAGGCCACAAACGGCCGTCTCAGGCAGGCGTGACTTCGATGGCAAAGTGGCAACGGTGACATCCTTTTTCTCGGCTCGCCAGGACAAGCTACAACGATGGGGCAACAGTGGTCGCCTTCATCTGGTTCTTGGCGGATTTTCACGCCATATCCTGGCGGCGGCACTGGTCACGTGAAGCTCATGTATGTTTACCACAGCACCTGCATCACGCTCGAAGGCGCAAACGGCACCGTCGGCAACGTAGAGCGAGCGAATGATGCTGCTGAGGACGTTAGTCCGTCGTCCTTCACTGGCGATGTCACGGGCACGGGAGTTACACATGGAGTTGGTTTAAATTGAGCTTCTAAGGCGTGGCGGCCACGAACGTTGGTCCTGCGACAAACACACCTTAGCCGGGCTGGTGGCCGTGTTGACGACGCTCTGACGAGCACTCAACAGGCCAAGAGCTCCAACGGCCATAGACCGCCAGTGTTGTGCGGCATGGAGACGGCAGTCGAGCGCCTTTCGTTACCATGCTTTATGAGTCTTTAAGAGCCTCGTTTGGCATCGATTGTTCCATGCTCGGGCGTGCATGTTTACTCACGCTTCCACTTGTCGAGACAGCAAGTGCCACTCAGCACACGTTTATGATGCTTTACGACGCACTGGCCCGTTTCTGGGGACTAGCCGATCGAAGCCGTTTTCTAGCAGAATGTTGCTTTTTCGACCCTCTTCATTCGGGCCAAGTACTTCCGGGCCGTGTACCGAACTGAGTGTATGGAAGGATGCCGAGTGCATGCTGTTAAGACAAAACATCCCACTAATTCGTGCTTAATAATCTTCAAAGTATTTCGTCCCAAATGGATACCCACGAAGCAACTGGCGCGAGCAGCACGGGGTCCTTTCATGCGCTGGTAGCATGTTTTCGTGTTGGAAGCGTAAGCCGAAGCGTTCTCTCAAGGCGCATAATCGATTAACCTAGAAAGGAGGGATTGAAATTGCCTTCGTCTTTCTCCTCATCAGATAAACCAGGGCGCGGTCTGTGTAAAAACACATCAAGTTTATCTAGTTTTGAATCGGAATTGCTAAAATGTGTCTCTAAAATGTTATAGATTCCGTTCTTAATCATTAGTCAATAGAAAACAGATTTTTTTTGTGTGGATATAATTAATGATTTATAACTTAACGTAACCTCACACTTCCCTTCAGACTTATCAGATAGACTTGGACATTTTCTTTGTCCAAAAAATTCGCATTACATCATTATCGGATTAACTTGTCAATAAAATAGAAGAATTTCTTACAACATTCTTACAGCAACACTCTTGTAAGTAATTTGATCAGAAAACATATTTCATCGCCCGCTGATTAGGGGAAAATAGGGCGAAGATTCTTTCATTGAAAAAATGTATACTTACCGAGACGTCATTCAAAGGAATAAATGATTTTGTTCTACCTATTGAAAGAAATATTGCCCTCTTTTAACCATAAACCATAAATGACCATAAATAATAAATGGGGCTCATAGTTTTTTAATGATTATGTTTTGTTAACTCAAAGAAATCAATAATTATGCACCGGTATGGATATTGAATTCCGCATATTTTTCATCTTAAGTATTCTTCCCATTTAGAATTACTTTCGTTGAGGTCAGTGATGCCCACACTGTCCGTTTTGCGCTGCCGCGGTCATTAGTTTCTTACAGTAGTAACGAACTTTAATGGGCGATCTAATATGCCATAAATTTACCAAATGTTTCGCTATAAATTTCAACTTTGTAGTAACGATCTCCCCTTAATGGACCAAAGGAAGCACGCCAAAAGAGACTTTTGTTAATGAAGGGCATTACAGTCTTCACTGGTTTGGTAATCAAAATTTACTTCCCGGTGAATATAATGAAACGTGTTTCAATGTACAAGAATCAAAGAATCAGCTGAAGGGCGTTCACAGTTCGAAATTTCAGTGACTCAACGAAAGGCTCATAGCATGTTTTACCGAGGAGAGTTTTAACGGTACGTTTTAGGTTATTTTCAAGTGTTTGAATGTTTGTTATGTTTGAATAAATAGCTTCTATGCATCAGAATTCGCGTGTTTTAAGAAGGAAAGTGGAAATGAAGATATTAATCATCGGTGTGAGTAGGAAGTATCGTCAAACATAGAATTAAAAATTCTTTTACTACCAACAAAAGCTGTTTGATAGAGCGGCCCCTAATATTTTCAGAATGATTATGTTTGTTCGCTTGACTGAAGAGCTGGAAGCCTACATGAACAGCTGGAAGCCTTCAACCGTTTCATTCAACCCGTCTACTTCTTTCCAAAACCTTCCATCGAAAAGTGTTCATCATAGTCAAGCACATAACGAAAGCGATGATTACTTTCATTTTGCGTTTAATTACATGCCCATTCCTTACCGAAGTGGGCCTACCTTAGCGTAGGAACACGTCAAGCAAAGCAGAAATCGCACATACCTGAGATGCTCTTCAAGCGCATAAAAGATCTAGATATGGCTAGGCATTAGGCAACACCACTAATAATTGTTCATCTTCGTATAACTTACATAAAGCGACCGACTTTAGCAGCCTACCCTTAATGGCATTTATCTCACCACATTCTCCACAATGGCACTTCCGGCGATGTTTTCAAACGAATAAACATACTCTCATTCGCACTGTGTGTTTTAAAAGATTATCTTTTGTAATTTATTTCACCTCAAGCTGGTCTGAATGGTACTCAGAAACGTTATCAGCCCGTTTCCTTACGATGGACATCAAACAATCTGCTTCCTACCGTGACAATTTGCATTCCTTTCGCCGTAAGCGTACTTTAAAAGCACTCGTTTTTTCCGACCGAATGACATTTAGATGGAGGAACC
Source organism: Anopheles cruzii (assembly GCF_943734635.1). NCBI lineage: Eukaryota > Metazoa > Arthropoda > Insecta > Diptera > Culicidae > Anopheles > Anopheles cruzii. The sequence continues at coordinate 389 of NW_026455051.1, read as the reverse complement.
AGTCAGATAGCTTGCCTGATGATAAAATAATTAATACCGATTCCACCGGGAAATAAATCTTCACCTCATAGTCCCGTTAATAGTCGACCATTTAGCCTCAAACGTTACATGCTATCGGTCGGCTGTGGGCGTGCCTGTAATCCACCGGGGATCGATAAACATTGCTGGCCGACGGTGGATGGACCCCGACGGTTAACGAATGCTTGCATCGGCATTACGAGCCATCATTAAACTCGACAACGATGTACTATAATTGGATGGGAAGATTGATATCAAAAGCTGTTGACAAAACGCATAAAGGGACGAATAAAAATCCAATTAACAGCAACTAAAGAGATTTCTCTTCAATGCCTGGAGCATTGACGATAGCGCTGGATCACCGGAGTTCC
>NW_026455050.1:948-5303 GCF_943734635.1 Anopheles cruzii | reverse complement strand
GCCGGCCGATTGACCCTCGATTAACCCGCTGATTAGGAGCAGAGGACGTCGCTTCGATCGCTATTTACATGTGGGTTTGGCACCAACGTCGGTGTTTTTTTTTCACCTCATCCTGGCTCCGAAGACGTTACACGGCACGGATGGACGTTCCTCGGATTCTTCCATTCGATCGCCCCCATCATGTCGCGTTGGAGTTGGCCAATGATTTCCCAATCAATCACGGCACACGGAGCAGGCAATGACTCACACCATTCCATCGCACATCATCAAAGAACCATTTAACGAAATTCCCCGGGCCCCAGGGCGATCCAAAAACTGACTACTCACGCCGGAGACCGATAGCGCGTCACGGTCGTGCCGGGTCGAGATGGTTACGATTCCGGGGCTCCGGAATCAATACACGAAAAAAAAGACGGAAAAATCGGCCCGCGGATAAGCGATGAGTGATGGTGATTGATGCAAACATGCATTTCCTGTCCGGCGGCCGGCGTCTCCGGACATTCCGGGCGCCATCATCGCGATGGAATGTGAATCCACGACCGTGCGCCCAATAAGACGTGGAGCTGACGGCCCTGGTGAGAAAGTATTTTACCAAACTGCTTCAGTAATAACTGCCCCATGAGGAGGGCCATGATTCATGTAATTTGGACCCCGATGATGGTCCGCAGCAGGTCCGCAGCGGTTACAAGGTGAATAAATGATGCGTGTAAACCCAGAGACAGAGCCCTGCAAAACATCACCCATTTCCGGGAACCGTGTTCGGGTATTAATTCGGGCTGGGAGATCGATCGAAGACCGGACTGAAACGTGCCCCTAGAATGGGTCCCATGCCTGCGGCCTGGGCCATAAGTACCATTTTCGGACGAACTTGTCCCCTTTTCGTGCGATCGATCGAACCCCACCGAAATGTCATCATATTGAACGATCGTCATAATGAGCCGGGCCCGGAATCCCGAAAAGTTTTGATACAATCCCGGCCCGTGGCCTCAAAATGAAGTGATAAGCATTGGTGTCTCCGTGGCACCGAACCTCATCATAGTGTCCCTGGGGGTGGGCCAACAGGTGCCAGGTTGGCCCCGTGCCCCAGAACTGCCACAGCCTTGACTGGGGATATGGCTGCTAAAAGAAACATTAATTGCTAATGACAGAAAGTTAGCAACATAAAGCACTAATGAATAACACACTTACCTTACCGGGCGCGTCGGGAGAGCTCGCCGTCGAGAAGGAGGCCAAAAGTGGAGGCCCTTCTTATCGATCGCCCGGGCGCCGGCAACGGAACGCGGAGCAAAGGTGAGGACACAAAATCCAAACGAAGAAGAAACCACGAAAGCAGCGCATAAACATAAACGCGATTAAAGGCGACACGGAGACGGTGCGCGTTTGGGTGTTCCGCGAAATCAATCATCAGCCCCGGGCCGCGCTGCTATCTTGATTCTCCCCGAGCGGGACCACGGGACCACCGGAAGTGGACAAATTATGTGCCACGTGAGCGGAGCCGGTGAACGGCCATTTGCTGCCGCTGCTGCCCGAAGGTGTCGATGGCACGACGATGGTGCCTAGTTAGCCGGCCCCGAACGCACCGACGAATGAAGGTAGTCGTCGTCGCCATCATCATTATCATCATCATCATCATCAGCATCATAATCATTTGCAGTGATAGTGGTACACGGATGGTTAGAAGAACAACACGCGGAAGGTTTATTTTTTATTCGACTTTTTTTTACGATAAAACTGTTTATTTCTGCAGGTTTTTCATTTCACAAGGGGGTCTTCTGTTGCCGGCTCTTTTTTGCTGTGTTGGTTTTGGTTTGGTTTGTTTTTTTCATTTTACATTTTTCATTTCTCTGTTTTGGATTATAATGATGAGCCAAGTGGGAGGTTTTCTGGTCAGTGTGTCCATTTATTCCCCCCGGTTCGCTCTCTCTCTCTCTCTCTATCTATTTCTCTGTCTGGCTCGTTCGCTTTCAATGTGTTGCTCGGTTTGCTCACAATATTTGATCAGGATCGTTCCCTGCTTAATCCAGGTTTATGTTTTTTATGTCTCTCTCTCTCTCTTTCACATTTATCAATCGGTTTCTATTTCGTGCTGAATGCTGCTGCCTGTATGTGTGTGGATGTGTCGGTTGAGTATTGTGTAAAGGAAACAAGTGGACCGTCTCGCTTGCGGAAGTGCGGTGGGCAATGCAAACACAACACACACGCATCTATCGATTGGGTGGCGGACATCATAAACAGATAATTATCACACAAACACACACATACAGGCAGCAGCATTCAGCACGAAATAGAAACCGATTGATAAATGTGAAAGAGAGAGAGAGAGACATAAAAAACATAAACCTGGATTAAGCAGGGAACGATCCTGATCAAATATTGTGAGCAAACCGAGCAACACATTGAAAGCGAACGAGCCAGACAGAGAAATAGATAGAGAGAGAGAGAGAGAGCGAACCGGGGGGAATAAATGGACACACTGACCAGAAAACCTCCCACTTGGCTCATCATTATAATCCAAAACAGAGAAATGAAAAATGTAAAATGAAAAAAACAAACCAAACCAAAACCAACACAGCAAAAAAGAGCCGGCAACAGAAGACCCCCTTGTGAAATGAAAAACCTGCAGAAATAAACAGTTTTATCGTAAAAAAAAGTCGAATAAAAAATAAACCTTCCGCGTGTTGTTCTTCTAACCATCCGTGTACCACTATCACTGCAAATGATTATGATGCTGATGATGATGATGATGATAATGATGATGGCGACGACGACTACCTTCATTCGTCGGTGCGTTCGGGGCCGGCTAACTAGGCACCATCGTCGTGCCATCGACACCTTCGGGCAGCAGCGGCAGCAAATGGCCGTTCACCGGCTCCGCTCACGTGGCACATAATTTGTCCACTTCCGGTGGTCCCGTGGTCCCGCTCGGGGAGAATCAAGATAGCAGCGCGGCCCGGGGCTGATGATTGATTTCGCGGAACACCCAAACGCGCACCGTCTCCGTGTCGCCTTTAATCGCGTTTATGTTTATGCGCTGCTTTCGTGGTTTCTTCTTCGTTTGGATTTTGTGTCCTCACCTTTGCTCCGCGTTCCGTTGCCGGCGCCCGGGCGATCGATAAGAAGGGCCTCCACTTTTGGCCTCCTTCTCGACGGCGAGCTCTCCCGACGCGCCCGGTAAGGTAAGTGTGTTATTCATTAGTGCTTTATGTTGCTAACTTTCTGTCATTAGCAATTAATGTTTCTTTTAGCAGCCATATCCCCAGTCAAGGCTGTGGCAGTTCTGGGGCACGGGGCCAACCTGGCACCTGTTGGCCCACCCCCAGGGACACTATGATGAGGTTCGGTGCCACGGAGACACCAATGCTTATCACTTCATTTTGAGGCCACGGGCCGGGATTGTATCAAAACTTTTCGGGATTCCGGGCCCGGCTCATTATGACGATCGTTCAATATGATGACATTTCGGTGGGGTTCGATCGATCGCACGAAAAGGGGACAAGTTCGTCCGAAAATGGTACTTATGGCCCAGGCCGCAGGCATGGGACCCATTCTAGGGGCACGTTTCAGTCCGGTCTTCGATCGATCTCCCAGCCCGAATTAATACCCGAACACGGTTCCCGGAAATGGGTGATGTTTTGCAGGGCTCTGTCTCTGGGTTTACACGCATCATTTATTCACCTTGTAACCGCTGCGGACCTGCTGCGGACCATCATCGGGGTCCAAATTACATGAATCATGGCCCTCCTCATGGGGCAGTTATTACTGAAGCAGTTTGGTAAAATACTTTCTCACCAGGGCCGTCAGCTCCACGTCTTATTGGGCGCACGGTCGTGGATTCACATTCCATCGCGATGATGGCGCCCGGAATGTCCGGAGACGCCGGCCGCCGGACAGGAAATGCATGTTTGCATCAATCACCATCACTCATCGCTTATCCGCGGGCCGATTTTTCCGTCTTTTTGTTCGTGTATTGATTCCGGAGCCCCGGAATCGTAACCATCTCGGCACGACCGTGACGCACTATCGGTCTCCGGCGTGAGTAGTCAGTTTTTGGATCGCCCTGGGGCCCGGGGAATTTCGTTAAATGGTTCTTTGATGATGTGCGATGGAATGGTGTGAGTCATTGCCTGGTCCGTGCGCCGTGATTGATTGGGAAATCATTGGCCAACTCCAACGCGACATGATGGGGGCGATCGAATGGAAGAATCCGGGGAACGTCCATCCGTGCCGTGTAACGTCTTCCGAGCTAGGATGAGGTGAAAAAAACCGACGTCGGTGCCAGACCCACATGTAAATAGCGATCGAAGCGACGTCCTCTGCTCCTAATCAGCGGGTTAATCGAGGGTCAATCGGCCGGC
>NW_026455050.1:0-848 GCF_943734635.1 Anopheles cruzii | reverse complement strand
GCCGCCCGTGTGGGGACCGAAACACAACAAACCGGGCCACCGGAAGTGTTGCCTAGTGCCGTGGTGAGTGCCCGGAGCCCAAAACTTTTCCATGCCCCGTCCCGTCCCGTCCCGTCCCGTCCCGTGCGAAGGTCGATCGGCTTAAGACTTTGACACGATTACCGGGTTCGTGGGAGCGCCGGAGGGCCACAGCTCATTAGGAAGGCGCCAACCGCGAAACAACAGACACCGTGCCGTGCCGTGCCGTGGTGTGGCTTTCAGGTGTTTGTGTGTGTCGTGTGTGTGTTTAGCGAATTATCATTCGGGCCACGCGAGTGTGTGATTACCATTTTTCCGCACCCCACCGGGGCCAAATAACCCTGAGGGCTCGCTTCGCTCGATTGGGTTCCGTGGCGCCGGAATTTCCCGCGCCAAAAATTAGTGCCAAACACACACACACGCGGACGATGCTAAAGAAGCGATTAAATTTGTGTCATTCCGGCGTCGTGTCGGGCGCGGAAAACCCAGCGAGAGGTGTCACGCGCGTTGGTTGATTCGGAAAATTCGGAAAATCCTGCCGCCGTGTCGGATTTCGCGAGGCGCGCGCCGAGCACACGCTAATCGGCCAAAAACATTTTGGCCCAGCCAAACGTAGCCGAACCAAGAACCAACCAAAGTCAGACCTTCGCGCACGGTGGCCCGGAAAAACCATCAATCCATGTGACATACACGGGCAGGCCGGTGGGTGTCGGAAGGGGTCGGTTCCGGGGAGGGGCGACCAGACCACGGTGGCGCCATTTGCAGTTCAGTGCTCGCAAAAGTGGTATTAATTAGGTTAAAATAGGGAATTAGTAGCTACGGCCCTACCC
>NW_026455049.1:4455-5303 GCF_943734635.1 Anopheles cruzii | reverse complement strand
GGGTAGGGCCGTAGCTACTAATTCCCTATTTTAACCTAATTAATACCACTTTTGCGAGCACTGAACTGCAAATGGCGCCACCGTGGTCTGGTCGCCCCTCCCCGGAACCGACCCCTTCCGACACCCACCGGCCTGCCCGTGTATGTCACATGGATTGATGGTTTTTCCGGGCCACCGTGCGCGAAGGTCTGACTTTGGTTGGTTCTTGGTTCGGCTACGTTTGGCTGGGCCAAAATGTTTTTGGCCGATTAGCGTGTGCTCGGCGCGCGCCTCGCGAAATCCGACACGGCGGCAGGATTTTCCGAATTTTCCGAATCAACCAACGCGCGTGACACCTCTCGCTGGGTTTTCCGCGCCCGACACGACGCCGGAATGACACAAATTTAATCGCTTCTTTAGCATCGTCCGCGTGTGTGTGTGTTTGGCACTAATTTTTGGCGCGGGAAATTCCGGCGCCACGGAACCCAATCGAGCGAAGCGAGCCCTCAGGGTTATTTGGCCCCGGTGGGGTGCGGAAAAATGGTAATCACACACTCGCGTGGCCCGAATGATAATTCGCTAAACACACACACGACACACACAAACACCTGAAAGCCACACCACGGCACGGCACGGCACGGTGTCTGTTGTTTCGCGGTTGGCGCCTTCCTAATGAGCTGTGGCCCTCCGGCGCTCCCACGAACCCGGTAATCGTGTCAAAGTCTTAAGCCGATCGACCTTCGCACGGGACGGGACGGGACGGGACGGGACGGGGCATGGAAAAGTTTTGGGCTCCGGGCACTCACCACGGCACTAGGCAACACTTCCGGTGGCCCGGTTTGTTGTGTTTCGGTCCCCACACGGGCGGC
>NW_026455049.1:0-4355 GCF_943734635.1 Anopheles cruzii | reverse complement strand
GCCGGCCGATTGACCCTCGATTAACCCGCTGATTAGGAGCAGAGGACGTCGCTTCGATCGCTATTTACATGTGGGTTTGGCACCAACGTCGGTGTTTTTTTTTCACCTCATCCTGGCTCCGAAGACGTTACACGGCACGGATGGACGTTCCTCGGATTCTTCCATTCGATCGCCCCCATCATGTCGCGTTGGAGTTGGCCAATGATTTCCCAATCAATCACGGCACACGGAGCAGGCAATGACTCACACCATTCCATCGCACATCATCAAAGAACCATTTAACGAAATTCCCCGGGCCCCAGGGCGATCCAAAAACTGACTACTCACGCCGGAGACCGATAGCGCGTCACGGTCGTGCCGGGTCGAGATGGTTACGATTCCGGGGCTCCGGAATCAATACACGAAAAAAAAGACGGAAAAATCGGCCCGCGGATAAGCGATGAGTGATGGTGATTGATGCAAACATGCATTTCCTGTCCGGCGGCCGGCGTCTCCGGACATTCCGGGCGCCATCATCGCGATGGAATGTGAATCCACGACCGTGCGCCCAATAAGACGTGGAGCTGACGGCCCTGGTGAGAAAGTATTTTACCAAACTGCTTCAGTAATAACTGCCCCATGAGGAGGGCCATGATTCATGTAATTTGGACCCCGATGATGGTCCGCAGCAGGTCCGCAGCGGTTACAAGGTGAATAAATGATGCGTGTAAACCCAGAGACAGAGCCCTGCAAAACATCACCCATTTCCGGGAACCGTGTTCGGGTATTAATTCGGGCTGGGAGATCGATCGAAGACCGGACTGAAACGTGCCCCTAGAATGGGTCCCATGCCTGCGGCCTGGGCCATAAGTACCATTTTCGGACGAACTTGTCCCCTTTTCGTGCGATCGATCGAACCCCACCGAAATGTCATCATATTGAACGATCGTCATAATGAGCCGGGCCCGGAATCCCGAAAAGTTTTGATACAATCCCGGCCCGTGGCCTCAAAATGAAGTGATAAGCATTGGTGTCTCCGTGGCACCGAACCTCATCATAGTGTCCCTGGGGGTGGGCCAACAGGTGCCAGGTTGGCCCCGTGCCCCAGAACTGCCACAGCCTTGACTGGGGATATGGCTGCTAAAAGAAACATTAATTGCTAATGACAGAAAGTTAGCAACATAAAGCACTAATGAATAACACACTTACCTTACCGGGCGCGTCGGGAGAGCTCGCCGTCGAGAAGGAGGCCAAAAGTGGAGGCCCTTCTTATCGATCGCCCGGGCGCCGGCAACGGAACGCGGAGCAAAGGTGAGGACACAAAATCCAAACGAAGAAGAAACCACGAAAGCAGCGCATAAACATAAACGCGATTAAAGGCGACACGGAGACGGTGCGCGTTTGGGTGTTCCGCGAAATCAATCATCAGCCCCGGGCCGCGCTGCTATCTTGATTCTCCCCGAGCGGGACCACGGGACCACCGGAAGTGGACAAATTATGTGCCACGTGAGCGGAGCCGGTGAACGGCCATTTGCTGCCGCTGCTGCCCGAAGGTGTCGATGGCACGACGATGGTGCCTAGTTAGCCGGCCCCGAACGCACCGACGAATGAAGGTAGTCGTCGTCGCCATCATCATTATCATCATCATCATCATCAGCATCATAATCATTTGCAGTGATAGTGGTACACGGATGGTTAGAAGAACAACACGCGGAAGGTTTATTTTTTATTCGACTTTTTTTTACGATAAAACTGTTTATTTCTGCAGGTTTTTCATTTCACAAGGGGGTCTTCTGTTGCCGGCTCTTTTTTGCTGTGTTGGTTTTGGTTTGGTTTGTTTTTTTCATTTTACATTTTTCATTTCTCTGTTTTGGATTATAATGATGAGCCAAGTGGGAGGTTTTCTGGTCAGTGTGTCCATTTATTCCCCCCGGTTCGCTCTCTCTCTCTCTCTCTATCTATTTCTCTGTCTGGCTCGTTCGCTTTCAATGTGTTGCTCGGTTTGCTCACAATATTTGATCAGGATCGTTCCCTGCTTAATCCAGGTTTATGTTTTTTATGTCTCTCTCTCTCTCTTTCACATTTATCAATCGGTTTCTATTTCGTGCTGAATGCTGCTGCCTGTATGTGTGTGTTTGTGTGATAATTATCTGTTTATGATGTCCGCCACCCAATCGATAGATGCGTGTGTGTTGTGTTTGCATTGCCCACCGCACTTCCGCAAGCGAGACGGTCCACTTGTTTCCTTTACACAATACTCAACCGACACATCCACACACATACAGGCAGCAGCATTCAGCACGAAATAGAAACCGATTGATAAATGTGAAAGAGAGAGAGAGAGACATAAAAAACATAAACCTGGATTAAGCAGGGAACGATCCTGATCAAATATTGTGAGCAAACCGAGCAACACATTGAAAGCGAACGAGCCAGACAGAGAAATAGATAGAGAGAGAGAGAGAGAGCGAACCGGGGGGAATAAATGGACACACTGACCAGAAAACCTCCCACTTGGCTCATCATTATAATCCAAAACAGAGAAATGAAAAATGTAAAATGAAAAAAACAAACCAAACCAAAACCAACACAGCAAAAAAGAGCCGGCAACAGAAGACCCCCTTGTGAAATGAAAAACCTGCAGAAATAAACAGTTTTATCGTAAAAAAAAGTCGAATAAAAAATAAACCTTCCGCGTGTTGTTCTTCTAACCATCCGTGTACCACTATCACTGCAAATGATTATGATGCTGATGATGATGATGATGATAATGATGATGGCGACGACGACTACCTTCATTCGTCGGTGCGTTCGGGGCCGGCTAACTAGGCACCATCGTCGTGCCATCGACACCTTCGGGCAGCAGCGGCAGCAAATGGCCGTTCACCGGCTCCGCTCACGTGGCACATAATTTGTCCACTTCCGGTGGTCCCGTGGTCCCGCTCGGGGAGAATCAAGATAGCAGCGCGGCCCGGGGCTGATGATTGATTTCGCGGAACACCCAAACGCGCACCGTCTCCGTGTCGCCTTTAATCGCGTTTATGTTTATGCGCTGCTTTCGTGGTTTCTTCTTCGTTTGGATTTTGTGTCCTCACCTTTGCTCCGCGTTCCGTTGCCGGCGCCCGGGCGATCGATAAGAAGGGCCTCCACTTTTGGCCTCCTTCTCGACGGCGAGCTCTCCCGACGCGCCCGGTAAGGTAAGTGTGTTATTCATTAGTGCTTTATGTTGCTAACTTTCTGTCATTAGCAATTAATGTTTCTTTTAGCAGCCATATCCCCAGTCAAGGCTGTGGCAGTTCTGGGGCACGGGGCCAACCTGGCACCTGTTGGCCCACCCCCAGGGACACTATGATGAGGTTCGGTGCCACGGAGACACCAATGCTTATCACTTCATTTTGAGGCCACGGGCCGGGATTGTATCAAAACTTTTCGGGATTCCGGGCCCGGCTCATTATGACGATCGTTCAATATGATGACATTTCGGTGGGGTTCGATCGATCGCACGAAAAGGGGACAAGTTCGTCCGAAAATGGTACTTATGGCCCAGGCCGCAGGCATGGGACCCATTCTAGGGGCACGTTTCAGTCCGGTCTTCGATCGATCTCCCAGCCCGAATTAATACCCGAACACGGTTCCCGGAAATGGGTGATGTTTTGCAGGGCTCTGTCTCTGGGTTTACACGCATCATTTATTCACCTTGTAACCGCTGCGGACCTGCTGCGGACCATCATCGGGGTCCAAATTACATGAATCATGGCCCTCCTCATGGGGCAGTTATTACTGAAGCAGTTTGGTAAAATACTTTCTCACCAGGGCCGTCAGCTCCACGTCTTATTGGGCGCACGGTCGTGGATTCACATTCCATCGCGATGATGGCGCCCGGAATGTCCGGAGACGCCGGCCGCCGGACAGGAAATGCATGTTTGCATCAATCACCATCACTCATCGCTTATCCGCGGGCCGATTTTTCCGTCTTTTTGTTCGTGTATTGATTCCGGAGCCCCGGAATCGTAACCATCTCGGCACGACCGTGACGCACTATCGGTCTCCGGCGTGAGTAGTCAGTTTTTGGATCGCCCTGGGGCCCGGGGAATTTCGTTAAATGGTTCTTTGATGATGTGCGATGGAATGGTGTGAGTCATTGCCTGGTCCGTGCGCCGTGATTGATTGGGAAATCATTGGCCAACTCCAACGCGACATGATGGGGGCGATCGAATGGAAGAATCCGGGGAACGTCCATCCGTGCCGTGTAACGTCTTCCGAGCTAGGATGAGGTGAAAAAAACCGACGTCGGTGCCAGACCCACATGTAAATAGCGATCGAAGCGACGTCCTCTGCTCCTAATCAGCGGGTTAATCGAGGGTCAATCGGCCGGC
>NW_026455048.1:0-5224 GCF_943734635.1 Anopheles cruzii | reverse complement strand
CAGCCGACGGCAAACATGGCCACAAATGGATTCCAGTTGCAGGCTAGGAGTTGCCAGGAGCAACTAACTCTCCGCTGGAACTGTCCGCAACGCCTGCGGATGAATGAGCAACACCAGGTGTTAATCACAACTGCAGGACTCTGCAACCCGATTCGCTCGTGACCGAATAACAAGAAGCTTTTTAGTTAAAATTTTCATCGGTTTTTGTGTGACCGTTAAGTAATTCCTCCAAAAATAGAATTATTCCTGTGTGAAGACGGACCACGATGTTAATTTATTTGTTCATTTGAATTCAGTTCATTTAAAGTGTATCGATGTGGCAAAACAACATTTTTCTTTAATACCGAATGCACTGCAGATTGTCTGCTTAATTGTGAAATATTCGCATAAGAAGTGGCGAACCGTTGTTAGTCGTGAAATCAACTTTCATATTATAATATCTCTGCTTATTAAACAATATTATCTATGGTTATTATTCAAATGTTGATGTTGAATGATAACCCAATCAACGGACCCCATTGTTGCCTAAGCCTATTACATCCGCGGTTCTCATCTGATATTGTTTCAAAATATCGACGGTATGAGCATTTACTAATGGCTACCTCGACATGGGGAGCAAAATATCGAATGTGGCGTTCGCTGTCTGGCACGTAGCGTCGTCCTGTTGAAACCAAATGTTTTCCAAGTTTTCAACTTCAATTTCACCGAAGAACCAATCAATCAACATTTCTCGGTAGCGTACACCATCGGTTACGGCGGCTACCTCTTCATTTTCGAAAAAAAAATGGGCCGATTATGTTGCTGATCAAAATCTGCACTAAAAAGTCACTCGTTGTGGGTGCATTGGCTTCTCTTGCACGAAGTATGGGTTTTCCCTGCTCCAAATACGACAATTCTGTTTATTAGCATAACCACCGACCGACCGACCTTAAATGCCCGAAACATTCAATTACTGGGCATTTGTTAAACATACTGGCGATTGGATATATCATGTTTCCCTTGAGGTTCGATTAAATTATAAGTCATCCAAGATGATGCAAACAAACAATTTCATCCTTAACATTGAGCCACCAGTGAAACCATTGGACTGAGTCGGAAAAATGTGTTGCTCACATGTCTTTTTTCCACATGGTACCAGATCGTACCTACCACACTCCAGAGCTCCATTGCGGTCGGTGCGAATATGTTGCGATAATGCGCCGACCGCCCCCAATATGTAGTGCCACCGTGTTGTAGAACTATTAAATTACCTACCGAATGTCCACTCTTCGCACCCACTAAAGCCGTCCACTAAATGGCTTGCGGGGCGATTAGGTCCGGTCTCCATTATCTGCTTTTCCTCGTGGCCACCGCGGCCCCCAGGTGGGTCACTTCTCGAGCTCGCGCTCCATATCGATGCTCCGATCGAACGTGTTACAGCATTAGCTTATCGAACGAACGTGTGCGCACGCCGGACGGATCGGCCGGAAGTGCGGTACCGGTTCCGGTGGTGGTGGTATCACAGGACGCTACACTTTCCATACCGTTGCCTTTCCCGGCCAGGGGCCACCGGAATGGGGTGGCGGTCGGAACATTGCACGGTCCTGCGTAATGCCGCGATAAATTAATCCAGCCACACACACACACACGGGTGCAGCAGACTCCGTCGGTCGGCCCACCTATCGCACTTATCGCACCAAACACAGAACTCATCGCAACAGAATTATCGATGCTAACGTTTCATTCGCTATAATTAAATCAATTTAATACTGCAATCCCGCGTGCGTCATGGACCGCCTAGTGGCCTAGCAAAACAGCATTCCGGAAGGGTGGCCTCCCAGGACGCCCAGGAATGGCGATGGCAAAACTGGAGCGAGATGACGGGCAGCTCCAGCGAGAAACACCGACAAGGACGGTCTCAATTACGCCCGTTAACGACGCGTTTCGTTGGCATGTGCGGCGTTGTTCCAGCGTTTCGACGCGGCATTCGTTGCAGCTTCCCGCGCGCGATGGGTTCGAACGGATGAAGATACGCAAGACAGGACCCCGGGAACCGGGTCCCAACAGCAATCGCGACCGGAATCGTTAGCATCGCGCTAGCTGGCCGGGGGATGCTGGTGATGCCGGTGATGGGAACTTCAACATTTCCAATATCAACTCATTCGAATCTAAATTGCCCTCCATAACTCAGTCCTCGTGAACACATGTTCGTAGATCTACGTTTTATCTACTCGTTTTGCGTCCTCGTGTAGACCTCGGGTTGGATGGACTCGGGTTGGCCCCGACTGGGAGCAGAATGGAAGGTGAAGGTGAAGCAGACATCAACACACACACACACACTCACAGTTCCACACGGCCAAAGGGGGAATCGTTTGGTATCCGCAAACGTAAAGACAACGGACTGGACGGCGAGCTAGGTACGAACGGCGAGCGGGACTGGCTGCGATGTGATGCAACATAAATCGTTTCGCATCGATTCACCTGGCCTCGGGAAGACGATGCAATGATTCTTCGGATCCTGGAGGGACGAATAAATTTTCTCCCAGCCATCAGACGTCGGCGGCAGCACTCGTGGCGGTTTGCGAGTTACGGGGATTTGGAGAAGATTTACACTCCGCTTGTGCATCACTTTTCGCTCACACAGACGGGGATTTTGTTGTTAGCCGAAGGTGGTGAGCCGATGATCCTCAGAAGAAATCCTTAGAACTGACCGATTGGAACAATCAATGTAACTTGCGTTTGCCTCAAACTGACCATTTTTTGTCGATTTCTTGTTGAGTTTGATAAGAAGAAGCCAACGATGGGTTTCCCAGCCAACTTGTACAAAATGTATCTCTATAGGGTCTTAATTTATTTGCGGTACTTTTGCTGAATCTCCCACTACGAGTCCGGATAGTGGCGACAGTGAGGTGCAAACAATCGCTGTCCATCCAACCACACGCTGTCAGTGACACGTTGGAGGTTTTATCACGACACTTGCTTATAAAACAATTAAATTTGTCCAAGCCGAGGCGATGCCGGCCACCACAAACACCGCAACAATTCAACGTGAAACGCGTGCATCTGTCACGAACAGATCAGACCTGGCGCCGGCGAGACACGGTGTGGTTGGCCAATAGAATGACGATTGGTGCGAAAAGTTCAAACGATACGTCGGGATGTAAAATTCAAAATCGATTGTTTTGGATTCAGTTTTGTTAGTACACAGTTGTTGATTTTTGTTTGTTTGCATTTTAATTAAATAACTTAACAATACTAACAGGCAATGTTATATCGGTAGCATAAAACTCTAGGCCTACAGTTGATGGCGAAATTTACCTTAGCTCATGAACATTTGAATAATATGTGAAAATTTGAGTACAACTTCTATTTTAATGGCTCTTTTGAGACGTTGAATATTAGATTGAGGTTCTCAGACTAAAAAGTGGGCGATAAAATGACATTCAGATGTGTGGCTGGTGTGGCCATAGGTCAATTTGAACACGGCGAAAATAACCTTAGTTTAAGTTGGAAGTTTGAAGTTTTCAGTTTTTCACCCCAATTTCCTTCGTTTTGCTCGATAATAAAGAAACTAGTGTACATTTTTTTTATTTTATGAGCAATAATAACATGATATCTTACATGTTTTAATATGCAAAGTGCAGAATTAGAGCTGAGAAACGCATGGTGAAGAATTCACAAGACATTATGCTATTTCTCAGCTTGAAATATGGTAAAACCTTCTAAATATCCCAAGATAACCAATCAATAACGTAAATTAGTTATCAATTTGACTATTAGTGGTAAAAATAATAGGGACATTGCACGAATTTTCGACAAAAGTAAGTAAGTAATCGGCAGCAATAATCAAGCTGTATGAAAATGAAAGTCGTGTTCAACATATTAAAGCTTTTGGGCGCAAGAAATCAACACCAAAACGAGTTAATAAACGTATACTTAATATCCCCTCTACAAACTATTTTCAATCGGCCTCAAATATTGGCCAAAAACGAAAAACAGAAGGTATACAGCTTCCTTCCGTGCATGTCATTCGACGTAACCTATAACATGTAGACAAATCTGGCCTTGTTTTCAACCAAATTCCGCACCTAACCATGGCCAATACGTAAAAAAGAACGGTATTTTACTATCTGCATGCTTTGAAACCTCGTTTATTGTGAAAAAAGCTGTTTTGGAGTGATGAAACTTTGGTATGATTCACCTCTCATTATAAGGAGTTGAAATTTTCTGCTATAAGGCACCTGAATCTTTATTAGGAAACAAATTACAACAGCATTATGTTACAGGGATGCATTATTTACATGAATCCTTCAAGTTGGTGACCTTTCCTGGTTATGCTGACTCGAAAGCCGGCCAAAAATCGACGAAACAAAAATTATTCAAGAAGGAACAAGTCTTTTAGGTGAAGACTTCCCCGCACCACAGGATAGTGCGGCAATCCACAAGCCAGAAGCATTCATGTCGTACCTCGTGGATGATAATATCAAGGTTTTAGGCTATTAACATCTTTGTCCAGACCGGCCAACCACTGAAAACATGTGGTTATTCATGAACTTTAGAGTGTACGTAAAGATCACTGAATTTAACAGAATTAGCTAAATTAATCAAACCTATCTATACCAAAATAATACATGAGAAATTTGGCTTGTTCCAAATATGTTTGACCAAAATTTTTCTCTTGTATCAATCATCTCGAAATACTCAAACTATCATTTACACATCAAATCAAATCAAATCTATCGAAATCAAAACTATCATTCACACATCTAATTTAATGTTTTTGGTTGATATTTGATTGACTAAATCAAATTTTTCATCTTCGTATTTCCAAAAGTCTTATGTGTTCTTGAACTAAGGTTATTCTCACCATCCACTGTATGTTCTGGTTAATGGTAATGAAACGGATACATCGTTGCGGCTGCCAAACTTTATACGAAAACATATCCTTTCCCAACCATTCCGGTTCCGTTGTTATATTGATTATGTAGTATTACCGTAATGAGCACTATGCGGGCGACGCATACCATTGGAAATTATCGATCGTTGAGCTCGCACTCGCAGTCATCGATGACAGTTTGGCACATGTTCCAAGCGGAAGGTAAAAAACGAACCCCAAAAACCCTCATCGATGTTGATGTTTACTATTCTCGGCCTGGTGGTCGAATGGAATTAGATCAATATAGGTGGCCTAGAGCATACTTCCGCTCGCCATAAAATCATTCACTTCAAATGGGATGTTCGGTGG
>NW_026455047.1:0-5225 GCF_943734635.1 Anopheles cruzii | reverse complement strand
CATTTCGCGCAACGCAATGCGTGACCGAGCGATCGATCCTCTTCCGAACGAGACCACCGGGGCCGGTCTCCATAAATTTTTGTTCCAATCCATGTTCGCATTTTTCGTCCAAAACAAAACACACATTCTGTGTTGTATTGGCCTGATTTTGTCATCATAGAATGGAAGCTCCGAAGCTTGGGTGTTGAAAATAACATCGACATTCAGCCGAAGCCGAAGCCGAGAGTCCGATTGAGCAATATTGGGCTATTGTGGAACAGTACCTTAAGAAATCGAAAGCACAGGCAAATCTGGCTGGCTATTAAGTTCCGCTATCAAGCCACCGGCAGTATGGTGCAAGGAACCAAACGTAAATAACAAGAAGTCGGATGTCGGAGATATAGAAGTTCAAAGGTTGCATGATGCAAAAAGGATGCCAAAGTATCCCGTTTTTATGATGAAGCATTCTTGGCTTTGTAACGGGTTAGAAATGGACACCTCTCGCAGGATACTATAGAATTTCTCCCATACTGATCGGTGACATACCTTCCGAATATCCAGAATTGGGTATGAGGGGCTTCCTCGGCAGCGGGTCTCGGCAGCGTGACCCCCCCAGGGGTCGCTTCTAAGGTGAACCTTACCGTCACGATGGCCCTCCGATGTGACCAGGGGAGTAGAGCGTCAACCCAACAACCCTTTCAACCCCATGTTCACTGTGCACTGTGGCAAGAGTAGGGGCCTCCTAGCAATATAAGAAATTCGCTGGCTGGCCACCTGCTTGGAACCGGTCCGCCGCTGGAACCGGCAATTATCGACTTGTGGCCTATTAACAAATCAAATAGATCACGTAAATTGATTGATCGTCGACAACACTAATCGATTACTAGGCTGCTCATTAAATTCGGAGCCTCGACAACAGAGAGCGATGCTACGAGCCTGATTTTTTTTTGGTGATATTGGTACACTCTTCAAATGAACGTATGTGAAGTTTCATTTCAATCGGTCACTTAATTTTTATTTTACAAGCCATTTAGTATCGACATGCTACAGTATTTTTTACAATGGAAAAAACCAAGTATGTGCAGTGATTTAATTTTTATTTTTGGAAGGTTTTAAAGCTAAGGAAAATTATGAACGAATGTTGAAAGTGTATAAGGAGTCTTCACCTTTAATTAGGGGGTTAAAAGAGGGTTTTCTGAGTTTAAACATGGTCGTAGTAGCCTTTAAGACGAACCATGTCAAAAACGTGAAAAAGGCACAATACCGTAGGAAATCGTATCAAATCGTAGAAAAAATACAGGATATCGTTTTCGAAAATCGTCGAACCACTGAAAGAGATTTACTATAAGGCCTAGCCATCTCATTGAGCAGTATAACCAATATTTTGACTGAAGTTTTGGGTTCTTAAAAGCTTTTTGCAAAATGGGTGCCGCATTCGCTAAAAATGGAACAATGCGCCCAGTGCAACAAATGGCAAAAACCATGAATTAAAGTTCAAATTGTTGGAGTACCCACCCTATTCACCAGATTTGGCCCCTTTGGACTTTCATCTGTTTTCAAACCTAAAAAAATCCTGCGCGGAAAGCGTTTTTCATCAAATGATGACGTCATAGCAATTGTAAAGCATACTGTAACGTGACAAAAATACTGTCGATACTAAAAATACGGCTTGTAAAAAAAAAGTAAGTGACCGATTCCAATGAAACTTTCCATACGTTCATTTGAATAGTGTACCAATATGGCAAAAAAAAAATTAGACTCGTAGACCTCTGTTATCTCCGAATTTAATGAGCAGCCTAGTATGTTCAACTTCCAGGGCGTCCAGGACGGCAGAAAAAGCAGACAAAAAAGTTCAATAGAAAAAGAAGTGATCTTTGAATGATGATGCTGAGGGGACTACGTTAACTTGAGGAAAACACAGGGCGATACGGACCCCCCAGGACAAGTTTACAAGGGTAGCGGTAGCAGATGAGCTGCTCTATGCTGCCCAGTTACCGAGCAGTCCCCGAGGCGATAATGCATACCAGAACTCGTGTCGCTGTTTCGTTTTTTTAATCGATCTCTTTCCGTTATTCCACACGCGATTAGCAAGGACTTTTCGCCGGTGCGGCTTAGGTCGCGTTGGCGAGATCAGAGCAAGGCGCGTGTAGGCAAGGATACGGGTTTACGGCTGCGGTCTCCCACTCATTTTGGTCGACTAATCGAAACATTACTACGTTACGGGTAACGAGAGAGAAAGAGAGAGACAGAAAGAAAGACAGAGAGCCGAAATTATCGAAGATCTTTGAGCACGACAACACGACTCCGACTTTAACCGTTTCGAAGTCCCACGACATTCTTCTTGCGGTCGTCTAGAATCAATAGTCAGACACGAAAAAACCTGTGGTGGAGCTTTACGATAGTGGTAAACAGTGGTGAAACCAATGGAAGGCAATAGGAATGTAGCCACACTCCCAACACCCAACGTCTACAGACGAATCTTTCCGGATCCTTACGCTCATTGTAGGTTCTCTTGCAGTCCAACTACTGGTAGTTGACTGCTGCTGCACCTAGAACACAATAAGATTTCAGATACGTTCGGAAAAACATACTAAAGCGAGACAGATGATGCAAGGTTGGTGAATAAAGGCACTAAAGTATATTATATATATATATTATAAAGTATATTCATTGGTTGATGGAGGCGCATGTCACTGTTACAATGTTGATAGGTTGATCGGAACGGCTGTCACTCTTACAGAGGCAGACGATTGATTGTGGCCGTGGTTGAACGTGGGCGACGCTGGTTGATTGTTGATCGTGGCTCGGTGTTGATCGTGGCTGATTGTTGCTGTTGCTGTTGGGATTGTCCCGGGATTCAAACCCAAGCAAGCTGGGTGACCGACTGCTCTATCCGCGGGGGATGTTGTCGTACGTGGGCTCTTGATGTTGATTCTCCAGGACGCGCACTCGGTGAACGCGCATCCGGTACAGCAGCAGGCCGGGATTGGCCTTGTATGTTTCGGCTGATAGTTCCGTACTACAGCCAAAACCTACGCGGTCTCCTTCCATCAGCATGAAGCGGCCCGGTCTGGTCCTGTCCATGGTGTGCCCGTTGACGCACGTTCCGTTGACCGAGTGATAGTCCGTCACCACGATATGGCCATCGAGAATATGAAGGCTGCAGTGGTGTGACGACAGGTGCTGGTAAAGCTCCCCGTACAACGGAATCTCGGAGTATCTGTTTTCGCGCCCTATCACAAGCAGCACATTTTCCGGCACCTCCACAATCTTGTGTTCTTCTTGATACAGACGTATCAGAAGGTATCGGTACCCAATTGTAAAGTACCGGCTGCGTGGCTTGGGCTCACTGATAACACTTGGCTTGGGTTCAGCATTTGCTGAGAGCTCGGGACGGGCAGGAACGGTCGGCTCGGGCTCGGCAGGAACAGTCGGTTCGGGCTCGGCAGGAGCAGTTAGCTCGGTTTCGGTAGTACCAGATGGTTCGGGTCCGGTAGCAGCACCAACAGCCTGCTGCCATAACTTCAAAACAGCATTCTTGAGGAAGTTCATGACGATAACTTGAAGTGGAAGTGGTGATAACACAGCTCGATTTGGGGTTCGGTTGTGAACTACACTTTGCGGTTGGGGTTTGTGGCACGGCACTGAGACTGACACTGAGTTGGTTGGTTGGTTGGCGATCGCTTGACAACACTTGGGTTGGCTCCACCGAGAAGGAATGGCGTGAAAGAACTAAATCCTGGCCCGTGACCCACCCGGGCTTTTAAGGATGCGGATCTTCCGCCAAAGCTGCGCGGCCAGAATTTGCGGCCAGGTAGTAAATCCCAAGCCGAGCTGCCCAATCCCTGCGTGTCATTTACTGTGGCTGTCGTGTCCACGCCTTACGCGCAAAAATTGACATAATATTCTGCCGGCCGGTAGTAAAACGTTGTTATCCTCCTCCGACCCCCCCGGCATCCCTAGCCCGTGGCGATTGCACCGATCGGCAGTTCCGAGCTTCGCGGGAGTTCTGGGAAGAAGACGGAGACAATACGACTACGGGAGACCACGATCCGGTGGGGCGGCGTATAGGGGGCCCAACCGATGACGGTGATGGCCGACGGAGTGACTCCATCAGTCCGGCCGATGGGTCGTAAAACCCTCGTCATGTCGCTTCATAAAACGCAACGGAGCTCTCGTCGGGACGTCGGTGCTGCGGTGGTCCTTTTACGCATGCACGCACCGCTGACCGATGGACCCACACGATGAGCCCCGGCGGGCCACCGGAACAATTTGCGTGTTCCGATTTATGGATTTCATGATTTATGTCGCTTCGCGCGAACTTGAAAGCGCGCGCTGCAGATCACGCCGGCCGTGTGTGAAGCGCAACACCCGGACCGTGGGACCCGGGGAGCCGACCGATCGCCTATCGATCGGCCGGGGAAGAATGGAGTCTGGCCACTCCCACATATCCCAGAACAAAACGAAACCCTTTACATAACGGATTCAACTCTGGTCTACTCTTTAGAACTACTTAGAACTACTCTGGTCTACTCTTTTCTGTGGAAGTAGTGAGGCGAGTGCATCACTCAGCAGCAACCGCGCAAGTTTCCAGATATCGCATCAAATCTACATGCGGTCCACATTTCTAATCTGACCAAAGCCCACTAATAACGTGCGTAGGGCGATCATGCTCCGGCAATCACACTGCCCCTGTCTGGTGACCCATGCTCGTGTTTTTACACGTTCGCACCTACGAAGGACCCGACCCGAAAGGCACGACCGAAAGGGGTACAGACGGACGCGGACTCCCGGACGTTGAGTATGCGCAGTTTGATTGCCGTGGTTTTACGATCGACTCGCGGAGTCCGAGCTTTGCCTTCTCCCTTTGTGCAGATTTCGTGTTCATTTTCATGAATTTTCATAACACCAATTTTCGGTGGGGGGGGGCACCCTGACCGGGCTTGCGGTGTGGCGGTGGGGTCGGACACGGGATTTGAGTGACTTTTACAGCCTGGGCCCTTCTGCCCGGTTCGGTTTCGGGTGGGTTCCGCTTTTTTGGAGATGACACCGAAGAAGCCATCATGGAAATCTCATTACCCTCAGCTCCGCATGGACCATATCTGGCCTTGGGGGGTTTATTGGACCCTTTTCGGGAGGTCGAAGCCCTGTGGTCACTGGGATGCCACGAAACGGCGACATGCATCGACATCGCACACTCGCGATCCGTCATCTCACCGGTCCGCCCGTAGAAGCTGTTTTATTGT
>NW_026455046.1:0-5225 GCF_943734635.1 Anopheles cruzii | reverse complement strand
ATGCCGTCGGGTCCAGGGGCCTTGCGGGGGCTGAGGCTGCTGGCAATAGCCATCAGCTCTTCCTCCGTTACCCCGCGGATCGCCCCAGTGGCAGTCTCTGGTCGCGCTGCATCGGGCCAGTCCATCGGTGGCTGTTGTGGGAACAGCTCGTCCACGATGCGTCCCAGCACTTCGTGGTCGTCCTCTTGCCGCAAGCTTCTGCCTGTCAGCCAGCCCACTGCCGTTCGGTAGGCGTTGCCCCAGGGGTCGTCCTCCACCGAGTCCGCGAGTTCGCGGGCGCACCGCCACTTGCTTTCCCGGATGGCGCTGTCGAGCATGCGCTTCGTCTGCATGTACTCGACGGCCCGGTAAGCACGGTCGCTGGCGTCCCCCGTTTTTCGCAGGCGTTTTCGGGCAAGCCCGCAGATGGTGCGCTTATCCGCGATCTCCGACGTCCACCAGTAGACGGCACGCCTGATCCGACCCGGTCCTCGGCCACTGCGCGGCATGGTCTCGTCACAGGCTCTCACCAGCAGTTTCGTGACGGCAGCCACCGTTGGTTCGACTCCGTCGAAGTTGAGTGCCCGCAGCGAGATCGCGAACACCTCCGGGTCGAACAGGTGCATCCTCCACCGGCGAAGCTGGTGCCGTGGTGCCGGGCGCGGTGCGGTTCGAGGCTGCGGGTCTCCGACGGTGTAGGTGATGGGCGAGTGATCCGACATCAGCTGGTCGTCCACTACCACCCGCCAGTCGCCCGGCCCTGCGATGGCTGGAGTGGCAAATGCCACGTCGATCACCGACGGCCTGGCCACTGCGTTGCCTCGGTATGTTGGCACACATCCACGGTTCAGCAGGACGAGCCCTAGCTGCTCCATGATCGCGAGGAGCTCCTCTCCTCTGGCGTTGGTCCGGGGGCTGCCCCACTCGACAGCGGTAGCGTTGAAGTCGCCTCCTACGACGACGCGAGGGTGGCCTTGCACTGCTAGGGCCAGCGCCTCCAGATACAGCCTAAATGCCTCGATGCCCCACCGAGGGGGAGCGTAGCAGCTGGCATACACTATGCCCCTGATCTCGGCCACAACGAGTCCCTCGGTATTACTACAGAGGTGCTGTATGGGGTACTTAGCACTGGAGTAGATGGCTACCGTGTTCTTGCAGTCCACCGCCCAGTTGCAATTGGTGGGCAACCGGGGCAGCTCCGAGATGAGCACCACTTCAGCATCACCGTGGGGGCCCTCCTTTTCGCATGTCGCCTGGGCCAGGAGTTGGCCGACCAGGTGACAGTGCCGCGTGTTTATCTGCATTATGCGAGGCATTGCATGGCATTAC
Organism: Anopheles cruzii; assembly: GCF_943734635.1. NCBI lineage: Eukaryota > Metazoa > Arthropoda > Insecta > Diptera > Culicidae > Anopheles > Anopheles cruzii. Next base: position 3,917 of record NW_026455046.1, on the reverse strand, counting down.
CCTCGCACGCCGCAGAGCCAGTGTTATGTGCACCGGAGCACACCACGCACCTAGGGGCTTCGGCCGTGCAGCTGTTCCGCCGGTGGTCCTTGCTGCCGCATCGCAGGCAGCAATCGGAGCGGTCCGGCCCCTTGCAACCATTTCTTCGGTGGCCTATCCCGAGGCACCGGTAGCAACGCTCCTTGGTGGCCGGGATGGGGTCCGCCTCTCGGACTGCGCAGCAGGTCATGCCAATGACCACTTTATCCTTTGTCAGGGCTGCCACCACCTTGGCTGGGACCCTGACGCTGGCCCTCTGTAATCCGTTGTACATCCGGCGGAGGCTGACGTCCGTTGCAGGTATTGCCCTACCCGCGACCTTCTCCAGCGCCTCAGCTACCTCCTGCCTGTCGGCGAACATGTCGATGCTCTTTATGGTGAGCACGGCCATGGTCGTGAGGGTCACTGGTGTGGCCGCCCCTCCGACTATGTTGGCCACCGCGGCCCTTACCTCATCCGCGTTGGCGCCGCTTTTCACGGCCAACATTAGGTGGTCCTTGCTAGACCTCCAGGACCCGTCAATTGCCTCTAGGACCGTTTTCGCTGTCGGCGCCTCCTTGACCAGTTGCATGACCTGCACGTATCTAGTGAACAGTTAGGCAGCTACTTAAGCAAAGACACACCATAGTATTTTTCAACATATTGGACACGTGAGATTTGAAAATAAATCTTCCGCTCCTTTCAAATGACGGTTACTTTGAAACCGCATCAGTAAATAAAACCAAAATTTCTTGTATGATTTTAGTCGCTCTATAAATCAGTTTTTTGTACATTATTTATCATTACATTATTTTGTTAATTTCAATAAAAACATGTCAGTTGTTTTTATTTCAACTGTCTCTTTCGTGTTTCCCTCTGATCTTTGCATTATTCGCTAACTATGTAACCGCTGTGATTGACTTGAAAACTCTTCAAATGGAATATCTGACAAGTTTTGTGTTTTATTTCCAAGCGCATTTGCATAATTTTTGCATTAAAAGTAATATTTTATGGGTGCAACTGTAATTATGGGCACCTTAAGTGCTTCTCATTGATAAGAAGCAATGTATCTCGTTAGTTTTTGTACTCATTTGTTTTCATGTCGAACACCATCGCCCCTTTGCAAAATGATAGAAATTTGTAAACTTTAATTGCTTCCATTACAGTTACAGGCAATGTTACTTCAAAGAAGTGTGCACAACGTCACATAATTCATTGATATGTTTACTATCCATTAGCAAGGTGTAGCTGAGAGGTAAATGTTCACCCATTACGACCAGGCCGGAATACAGAAGGCGAACAACAGTGTATTTGTATGCAAAAACAAAAACTCATCGGGACCCTTTGGGCAACAATCTACTCTCGAGACGAACAACAATGGCCGTGTCCTTTGCGCCCGTTGTGTGGACCAAAGTTTTCCGTTTGCCGAATGCATTTCTATTTTACACTCCGGTCTGGTTCGTTGGACACAAAGGGGAAGCATATTTCGCATGGTTTCCAGTGGCCAAGAGTCAACTTTAAGCTGTTGCTTTTTGTGAATGCTGTTATGGTTTAATCTCAACCGAATTCAACAACCTAACTCTGGCGCTACAAGATTGATGAGGCTGAGGAGAGCCGGATAGCCCGTAGAAAGAGGTCTATGTTTGGATGCAAATAAAAGTACATACGGCTTGGACCGCCCTCAAAGACGACTGACAAGGAAACATGAAAATCCTGAGTTAATAAACTTGAATGTTAGTAAAGGGTCAAGAGTCCTAAACCAACATCAGTTCGTGGCACCGCATGACTTACTTATGGCCTATTCGCTCTGTATTTTTCTAGAAATACCAGTACATTTCCTTGATCACAAGCATAATCTTAGATCCCGAACAAGGTAATGTTGTTCAACGTTCACTTTCGTATGAAGTTGTAATGTCATGGATTTATTTACGAAAACGTGCGTACTTGCGTCCCAAATCTGAATGAATGGAACAGTTTAAAGAATCGTCACACAGCTTACACATTTCATTTAGCAATAGGCCAACCGTGTGATCAGATTTGGTCGTACCCCTCCGCTCAACGGGCTCCGCAATCAGCCACAATGAACCACACAACAACCTGAAGCAAGTGACATCCTGGAGGATATACCCACTGAAGCATCATTGTGGAACCTGCAAATGACATGCTTGTCGTGCCAGGCAAGTCATGAGACATACGCGAAACGAATAAAGATTAGTTGAGGGAACCAAAATCCCCTGCTTTCCCGGCCTGTCTTAGAGAAGGTGGAATGCGGCGATGAGCTTCGAAAGTGCTGAGTAAGTGCCGAACCGCAAACCTCCAATCCGGCATCGCCGTCGACGGAATCCGCCGGGGGCAGGGACCAGAAGAAAATACTTTTGCGTCAGTTTTTTAACCGAATGATGTCAACAATATTTCGTGAAGCCTGAAACACTATCCGACCGTCATCAATCATTCCGGGTTTTCTCTGGTGTCTACTCCGATGAGTCCAATGATCGATTATGTTCAATACATGAATAGTGTTTAATTTAGCCAAGGTTTCAAATAATGGTGAAAATGGCGGCCCTATTCCGAACGCTACTTCACACGCTGTGGCAAACTGTAGATTAGTAGGAAAGTTTCTTAATACTCCATTATCAGCAACCAGTCGAGAAGAAGTTTTTTCTTGTTAAAAACCATTGGCTCTAATCAAACGGTTGATAGCACTTTCGTTGAATGTTTCTCCTCGGCAATGGCAGTCCATTGGATCGGCGCCAAAACCTGCTGTTCGCTGATGAGTTAAAGTCGACAAAATACTTACAAACTTCAACTCCATCCCGCCCGCTATCTATCCGGAGTACAATCATTGATAGCTTTTCTTTCGCCCGAATTCCGATACTTTCTTTCTGCTGTTGCTTTATCACTCTACGCCAGCACCGGGACTCCGGGGGGCTGCCCCTTTGCAGCTGTATTAACACCGTCTCCGTTTAGCCCAAAATGGTGAGATCCTTGAAAAAAAAGAGATGATGTAATAAATACTTGAAGGACCATGTGCGCGGTCGATTCTTCACGAAGAAGCGAGTGTTCGATTTCTCATAGATTGTTATTTCCGAGGCGCTCCTTTATGCTCCACATAACGCCGAAGCGGCAGTGGAACCAAGCTCAAAAGTTTGATTAACAATATAATTTTTCTTAGAACACTCTCGCGCTACGTTTGTGTGAAAAATGTTTGGGTTTTTCTCGTTCATCTCGCCCTTCCTTCGCATGCCCATGGGAAATGGGAAACAGTGTAACCGATGTCTCATCAAAAGAAAGTTCGGCAAGGTTGTCAATCCGGTGCACAGGTCGGCAGGGTTGGTCGCCGCCTTCGTGCCATTCGATAGCAAAAACGTAATTAAAAAATGTTTGCGGAAATTGTTTTCACCATTTTTTTTTATTTTTCCATTTCCCAAGGTAAAATAAAAGGCTCCCAATTAAATGGGGACTAAAACAAGGTGGTGTTGTAGCTTATTAAACGTGAACTCACAGCTGGCCCGGGGGATGCGAGGATCTCGAATCGTTATAGGGCTGCTGGAGGCCCCAGCGGTAATTAATGCCCCGTACGAGATGGACTGCGTAATTGAAATTAATTTCTTTGGCCCATGGGTTCGTGGTATCGAACTAGTTTAGCATTGGAATGACATTACGCAAAACTGAAACCTACATCTCCGAAACAACGCGGCGACGCAAGGCAAAGGCCCAAATGGCACAATGTTACAGCGGCACGATGACGGATAGCTCAAAGATGTAAATATAATTGCTTTTTTATCGAAAAAACAGCGAAGGTTAAGGTCTCAGGACCGCGAACGATGATGGCGAAGCATCTGCGTACATTTCGCGTAGGCAGGGACGATTATGATCGTGCTGTGCAGAGTGTTATGCTG
>NW_026455045.1:0-5226 GCF_943734635.1 Anopheles cruzii | reverse complement strand
TTAGCGTTTTAGAACTCATGGTTTTTGGCGGCAGAAAATTAGCTCACGACCACAGTGATAATTACGTAACTCATCATTTTGGCGCCTTGCTATTTTCGGACAGTTTGGGTTTTGGCGCTTTGATATTTTCTGACAGTTTTCTGGTTCTGACGTTTGATGTTGTATAACGGTTTCAAATGTTTTGGCGTTTGACAATTTGAATAGTTTAGGGGTTTGGCGGTTGGTTTTTGTTCTGCATCTAATTACAATACAATACATGATTACGCTGTTTAGCAGATATGCTACACCTCCCCCCTTTGGAATGAATAATGTTGCGAGTGGAATGAGCTACATTATTCTAAGCTCGTATTAATCTGTTCTTGTGTACTATTGTTTGCTTGTGTGTTTGACAGTTTTGTATGGTACAATTTGTTTGGTTGATGTCTAAAATAGTGAACGGTCCTATGTATACCGGATCTAATTTTTTTCTGTTTTCGTTTGTTAAATAAACTGTGTCTCCTATGCTTATTTGTATTGGGTTGGTGTATTTGTTTGCTGTGCCTTGTCTGTTTTCTTTTGCTTCGATTAACTTCTGTTTGGCTACCTCGTTTGATTTTTGTAGTTTATATCGCATTTCCGTATAATATTGTTCTATGTTGTATACTGGATCTGGTTTGGTTTTATATAATTCCTGCGGTAAGTTTGCTGTCCTACCAAAGATTAATTCGTATGGTGTGTAGCTTGTGTCTGTGTGTGGGGTTGTGTTGTATACAAATTCGTAAAATTTGGTCCAATCGTCCCAATCATCGTGATGCTCGTTTGAAAATGCTCGTAAGTATTCGTTTAAACATCTATGATTTCGTTCTAATGAACCTATTGTTTGCGGGTGATAGGCTGTTGCGAATGTATGTTTTATGTGTAATATTGCTGCTATTTTCGCAAGTATTTCGTTATTGTACTCTAATCCCTGATCGGTTTTCATTTCTAAGAATTTCCCAAACGTGAGTATGAAATTTTCTACTATTGCCCTGGCTATTGTGTTCGCTTCTTTGTTTATGATGGGTATTATTACTATATATTTGGACAGTTCACATTGGATTGTGACTGCATATCGGTTGCCTCTGTTTGTTTTTGCTAACGGACCTACTGTATCTATTGCTATTACATCAAAAGGTCTAGAAGGGGTTGTCGTCACAACCGCCTCCTCTTTTGTGTGCCTAATTACCTTATTCACTACGCATGCCTCACACTTCTGTACATATTCTTTTATGTCTTTCCGCATATTCTTCCATTTATAGCTTTCTCTAAGCTTCATATAAAGTCTGTACTGGCCTACATGTCCTCCCGAAGGGGTCATGTGATAATCGTGGATTATTCTTAGCCTTTCTTCCCTATCTGTGATCCATCTAGTTGGAGTGAACAGAACTATTTCAAATCCAGAAATGGCTGTATCCGCGATTTCTTTTACGGTTTGAAGAGAGTACTTTTGGTACAACTTATCTTCCTTTGACATTGCTATCTTATTTCTTCCGTAACTTTTTGCAATGCTGCACAGCTCTAGAAGAGCAAGCTCTAGTGCTTGACTTCCATTATGGTGCGATTCCTTAGTATTGGGGACTAAAGTCAACCCTAGCGCTTTATTTTCATTGTGGTTGAATACCGTCAACTCTATTCCTTCTCTTGTTTCCCTTCCTTTCACCTTCAATAATTTTGATGTTTCCGACGGCCTATCCGTCGTCCACATCACGGGTTGTTCATTCCCTATGTCGTTTCTCTTATTCTCCTGGGTTGGTTTGGCTTCTCTTTTCGCCCTTGCCATTGCCCTTGTTGTTACTGTAAGGACCTTATTCTTAGTTAGCTCTTCCTTATTTTTAGGTATCGTTGCCTTCAGTTCGTCCGAGTTATATACGATTCTGGAAAGTGCATCCGCCGCAACGTTTGCCTTTCCTGCAACGAACTCTATCTCGAAGTCAAACTCTTCTAAATCTAGTCTCATTCTGGTTAATTTGGATGTGGGATTCTTCATACCGAATAGGTATACCAAAGGTCTATGGTCGGTTCTTATTTTGAACTTCCTACCATAAACATAAGGTTTAAAGTAGTTGATCGCCCAATGAATTGCGGTCAACTCCTTTTCTATTATAGGTTTATTCTTTTCTCCTGGTGTGAAGCTTTTGGATGCGTAGGCAACCGGGTGGTCATTACCATCCGTAATTTGTGATAGAACTGCCCCGCATGCCATGTCTGAAGCGTCCGTTGTTATTATGAACTGTTTCTCGAAATCAGGGTATTTCAAAATGTTTGGAGACATCAAATTCTGACGCAGCGTATCAAATGCTTCCTGGCACTCAGGTGTCCATTCGAATTTCACATTTTTCTTGATTAAGTTGTTAAGCGGTTTTGCTTTCTTGGCAAAGTTCTGGACAAATTTCCTATAATAGTTGCAAAAAGCGACGAATCGCCTTGCATCATCGGCACTATTCGGTATTGGGTAATTTCTGATTACCTCGAATTTTCCGTCATCTGGAAAAATCCCTTTATCCGTTATCTTATGCCCTAAATATGTAACTTCTGTTCTAAAAAATTTACACTTCTTAGGATTTAGCTTAAGATTATATTTTCTAAGCCTATCGAAAACTTTAACTAAATTGTCGATGTGATGCCGTGCACTGCATCCCGTGACAATAATGTCGTCTATATACACAAAGGCAAGTTCCGGTGTTAAACCTGCCATGGCTATTGCCATCATTCGCTGGAAGCTGTTTGGACTTATGTTTAGCCCGAACGGTAAGCGTGTAAAATGAAAGTGCCCTGCAGGTGTTGAAAACGCCGTGAACCTGCGTGATTCCTTTTTCAAGGGAATCTGGTGAAAACCAGACATTAGATCGAGGGTACTAAAGTACTTCGCTCTTCCTAGCTGATCTAATATTGTGTCAATCCGTGGTAGTGGAAATTTATCAGGCGAGATTTTTTTATTTAGTTGTCGGAAGTCGACAACTAGCCTCCACTTCTTGTCCCCATCGTCTGATTTTTTTGGGACAAGCAAAATGGGTGAGTTGTAGGATGAAACAGAATGCTCAATGATTTCATCTTGCAACATCTTTTGTACCTGCCTGTTCATTTCATCTGTTTGTGTGTGAATTTGTTTGTAATTAGGGATGTAGGTGGGTATGTTGTCTTTCAGCTCTATGTTTTGAGTATAAAAATTGTTGGTTGTGATGGCATCATTTGCTGTGCAAAATATATCACTATATTGCCTGATCACGTTTTTCAATTGCTCTCGAGTATCCTCTGTTATACTATTGATCTCAATGTCTTTGAAAATTTGTTCCTGTCTATTGTTGTTTTGCTTGACTGCATTTTTAAAAATTGTAAAATTATGCAGTGGTTCTATTGTTGGTTGGAAATTGTTTTCTTTTATTATTACGTTTCTGTTGGTTGTGTTGATAAATTTAACAAATGGTCTTTCCTTAGACACGATGGTGTTGCCGCAGAATACTCCTGGCTCTATTTCTTGTGCAAACACCACTGAGTCCTTTGACACTTGTGTTAAATTAATCCTTCGGATAACCTCACTTCGCATAGGTAACATAAAACTATTACCCATGCTATCCTCAATGGGGTGAGAAATAATTTCCCCATTGACTGCAAACCCTAGCAACCAATGCTCGTAATCTATAGTACATCGGTATGCCGCTAGGAAATCCCTACCTAATATACCATCGGTATTGATTTCTATTGTGTTTGGAATCAAATGGAATTTATGTTTGATCACGCTGTTGCCAAACTGGATTCTTGCTACTATTGTACCCAGTGTGGTTACTGCGTTGTCTGATATACCCGTTAGCTGTATTATTTCATCCCTGTTTACTGACTGTCTTCGTCTGGAGTGCCCTGTTTTAACTAGCGAAACGTCGGCACCTGTATCAACGATAAACGTTGCGTGTCCATTTTCTGTTATGTCGGTTTGGACTTTTACATAATTTGCTGCTGACACGTTTATTGCTAATACTGGTAGTACGGGTTTCGCTACTGCTCTAAAAAATGTGTTTGCCCCTGGGCTTGCTGGGGGCCATCTTCTCCTTGCTGGGCTAGGAGCGCCCTTCCGTTGGGCGTGGATCTATTTTGGTTATTGTTTTGCTGTCTGTAAGCGTTCCTTTGCTGGCTCTGTTGGTTTTCAGACCTAGGCATCTGGTTCTCCTGATTATTGTATCTGGGGTTTTGATACCCTTGACCTCTATTCCTGTTGTTTTGGAAGCCCTGACTGTTTTGATTGGACCCTTGGTATCTTGGGTTCGAAGATCTATTGCCTTGGTATCTGGGGTTTTGATACCTTTGATCGTTTTCGCGCCAGTTTTGGTTTCTATTTCCTTGGTTCCTGTTGAACCGATTAGAGCGCTGGTCAGTTTGTCTTGCGGCAAACACTTGTGCGTTTGAGTTGTTTGGTTGTCTGATGTCATTTTCTATTACTTTTTGTACTGCATCACCGATCTTGGTGAATGTTCCTGCTTTCAGGATTATTTTTGTTTCTGCATTTTTTGTACCTCCTATGAGAGTTTCAATCCCCTTTTTCGTGGCCATGCTGTGTGCCTTTTCACTAGGAATCTTTTCCCTAATATACACGGCTTTCAATTGCGCCGTCAACTTTTCTATTTCGCTGCAGAATTTCTCCGTTGTGTCCTTCTGCCTGAAGGCTTGGAGCTTGGTTACCAGACTGTCGGAGGTTGTTTTCGACTCACAATGCTTCTTCAGCGTATCTAGTAGACTTGTAAGGTCAGTTGCATCAGCAACGACTTGCCTAGCAATCCCTGATAGTCTGGTTTTTACAAAGCGGAACACTGTACTCTGTCCTGTCACGGTCGCCATATAAAATGTACGTCGCCATATAATGTATGATGGCCTATAACGTACGTCGCCTGACGCCTATTCTAATGGCCCGAGGTTGGGGCATACCGCGTGAAGGAAACACGCTCGCTGGTGGCGTGCGTTGGTGGCGAGCGTGTCCAACTTTGTCGAGGTTGGCGTCGGCACGTTGTGGACAGGTTCGAACATGAACGAGCGTCGAGCGTTCCAGCTGCCGGTTGGCGCGGTACCGGAGTCCGCGTCCTCGGTGTGTGTCTGTGCATCGATTGCACACGTCGACGCAAGTCGCTGGAAGATTCTGGTGCGCACGGTCCTTGTGCGTGCTACGATGACTCTTGTCGACGCAAGTCGCTGGTGCGCACAGTCCCTGTGTGTGCTATACTG
>NW_026455044.1:0-5226 GCF_943734635.1 Anopheles cruzii | reverse complement strand
TTAGCGTTTTAGAACTCATGGTTTTTGGCGGCAGAAAATTAGCTCACGACCACAGTGATAATTACGTAACTCATCATTTTGGCGCCTTGCTATTTTCGGACAGTTTGGGTTTTGGCGCTTTGATATTTTCTGACAGTTTTCTGGTTCTGACGTTTGATGTTGTATAACGGTTTCAAATGTTTTGGCGTTTGACAATTTGAATAGTTTAGGGGTTTGGCGGTTGGTTTTTGTTCTGCATCTAATTACAATACAATACATGATTACGCTGTTTAGCAGATATGCTACACCTCCCCCCTTTGGAATGAATAATGTTGCGAGTGGAATGAGCTACATTATTCTAAGCTCGTATTAATCTGTTCTTGTGTACTATTGTTTGCTTGTGTGTTTGACAGTTTTGTATGGTACAATTTGTTTGGTTGATGTCTAAAATAGTGAACGGTCCTATGTATACCGGATCTAATTTTTTTCTGTTTTCGTTTGTTAAATAAACTGTGTCTCCTATGCTTATTTGTATTGGGTTGGTGTATTTGTTTGCTGTGCCTTGTCTGTTTTCTTTTGCTTCGATTAACTTCTGTTTGGCTACCTCGTTTGATTTTTGTAGTTTATATCGCATTTCCGTATAATATTGTTCTATGTTGTATACTGGATCTGGTTTGGTTTTATATAATTCCTGCGGTAAGTTTGCTGTCCTACCAAAGATTAATTCGTATGGTGTGTAGCTTGTGTCTGTGTGTGGGGTTGTGTTGTATACAAATTCGTAAAATTTGGTCCAATCGTCCCAATCATCGTGATGCTCGTTTGAAAATGCTCGTAAGTATTCGTTTAAACATCTATGATTTCGTTCTAATGAACCTATTGTTTGCGGGTGATAGGCTGTTGCGAATGTATGTTTTATGTGTAATATTGCTGCTATTTTCGCAAGTATTTCGTTATTGTACTCTAATCCCTGATCGGTTTTCATTTCTAAGAATTTCCCAAACGTGAGTATGAAATTTTCTACTATTGCCCTGGCTATTGTGTTCGCTTCTTTGTTTATGATGGGTATTATTACTATATATTTGGACAGTTCACATTGGATTGTGACTGCATATCGGTTGCCTCTGTTTGTTTTTGCTAACGGACCTACTGTATCTATTGCTATTACATCAAAAGGTCTAGAAGGGGTTGTCGTCACAACCGCCTCCTCTTTTGTGTGCCTAATTACCTTATTCACTACGCATGCCTCACACTTCTGTACATATTCTTTTATGTCTTTCCGCATATTCTTCCATTTATAGCTTTCTCTAAGCTTCATATAAAGTCTGTACTGGCCTACATGTCCTCCCGAAGGGGTCATGTGATAATCGTGGATTATTCTTAGCCTTTCTTCCCTATCTGTGATCCATCTAGTTGGAGTGAACAGAACTATTTCAAATCCAGAAATGGCTGTATCCGCGATTTCTTTTACGGTTTGAAGAGAGTACTTTTGGTACAACTTATCTTCCTTTGACATTGCTATCTTATTTCTTCCGTAACTTTTTGCAATGCTGCACAGCTCTAGAAGAGCAAGCTCTAGTGCTTGACTTCCATTATGGTGCGATTCCTTAGTATTGGGGACTAAAGTCAACCCTAGCGCTTTATTTTCATTGTGGTTGAATACCGTCAACTCTATTCCTTCTCTTGTTTCCCTTCCTTTCACCTTCAATAATTTTGATGTTTCCGACGGCCTATCCGTCGTCCACATCACGGGTTGTTCATTCCCTATGTCGTTTCTCTTATTCTCCTGGGTTGGTTTGGCTTCTCTTTTCGCCCTTGCCATTGCCCTTGTTGTTACTGTAAGGACCTTATTCTTAGTTAGCTCTTCCTTATTTTTAGGTATCGTTGCCTTCAGTTCGTCCGAGTTATATACGATTCTGGAAAGTGCATCCGCCGCAACGTTTGCCTTTCCTGCAACGAACTCTATCTCGAAGTCAAACTCTTCTAAATCTAGTCTCATTCTGGTTAATTTGGATGTGGGATTCTTCATACCGAATAGGTATACCAAAGGTCTATGGTCGGTTCTTATTTTGAACTTCCTACCATAAACATAAGGTTTAAAGTAGTTGATCGCCCAATGAATTGCGGTCAACTCCTTTTCTATTATAGGTTTATTCTTTTCTCCTGGTGTGAAGCTTTTGGATGCGTAGGCAACCGGGTGGTCATTACCATCCGTAATTTGTGATAGAACTGCCCCGCATGCCATGTCTGAAGCGTCCGTTGTTATTATGAACTGTTTCTCGAAATCAGGGTATTTCAAAATGTTTGGAGACATCAAATTCTGACGCAGCGTATCAAATGCTTCCTGGCACTCAGGTGTCCATTCGAATTTCACATTTTTCTTGATTAAGTTGTTAAGCGGTTTTGCTTTCTTGGCAAAGTTCTGGACAAATTTCCTATAATAGTTGCAAAAAGCGACGAATCGCCTTGCATCATCGGCACTATTCGGTATTGGGTAATTTCTGATTACCTCGAATTTTCCGTCATCTGGAAAAATCCCTTTATCCGTTATCTTATGCCCTAAATATGTAACTTCTGTTCTAAAAAATTTACACTTCTTAGGATTTAGCTTAAGATTATATTTTCTAAGCCTATCGAAAACTTTAACTAAATTGTCGATGTGATGCCGTGCACTGCATCCCGTGACAATAATGTCGTCTATATACACAAAGGCAAGTTCCGGTGTTAAACCTGCCATGGCTATTGCCATCATTCGCTGGAAGCTGTTTGGACTTATGTTTAGCCCGAACGGTAAGCGTGTAAAATGAAAGTGCCCTGCAGGTGTTGAAAACGCCGTGAACCTGCGTGATTCCTTTTTCAAGGGAATCTGGTGAAAACCAGACATTAGATCGAGGGTACTAAAGTACTTCGCTCTTCCTAGCTGATCTAATATTGTGTCAATCCGTGGTAGTGGAAATTTATCAGGCGAGATTTTTTTATTTAGTTGTCGGAAGTCGACAACTAGCCTCCACTTCTTGTCCCCATCGTCTGATTTTTTTGGGACAAGCAAAATGGGTGAGTTGTAGGATGAAACAGAATGCTCAATGATTTCATCTTGCAACATCTTTTGTACCTGCCTGTTCATTTCATCTGTTTGTGTGTGAATTTGTTTGTAATTAGGGATGTAGGTGGGTATGTTGTCTTTCAGCTCTATGTTTTGAGTATAAAAATTGTTGGTTGTGATGGCATCATTTGCTGTGCAAAATATATCACTATATTGCCTGATCACGTTTTTCAATTGCTCTCGAGTATCCTCTGTTATACTATTGATCTCAATGTCTTTGAAAATTTGTTCCTGTCTATTGTTGTTTTGCTTGACTGCATTTTTAAAAATTGTAAAATTATGCAGTGGTTCTATTGTTGGTTGGAAATTGTTTTCTTTTATTATTACGTTTCTGTTGGTTGTGTTGATAAATTTAACAAATGGTCTTTCCTTAGACACGATGGTGTTGCCGCAGAATACTCCTGGCTCTATTTCTTGTGCAAACACCACTGAGTCCTTTGACACTTGTGTTAAATTAATCCTTCGGATAACCTCACTTCGCATAGGTAACATAAAACTATTACCCATGCTATCCTCAATGGGGTGAGAAATAATTTCCCCATTGACTGCAAACCCTAGCAACCAATGCTCGTAATCTATAGTACATCGGTATGCCGCTAGGAAATCCCTACCTAATATACCATCGGTATTGATTTCTATTGTGTTTGGAATCAAATGGAATTTATGTTTGATCACGCTGTTGCCAAACTGGATTCTTGCTACTATTGTACCCAGTGTGGTTACTGCGTTGTCTGATATACCCGTTAGCTGTATTATTTCATCCCTGTTTACTGACTGTCTTCGTCTGGAGTGCCCTGTTTTAACTAGCGAAACGTCGGCACCTGTATCAACGATAAACGTTGCGTGTCCATTTTCTGTTATGTCGGTTTGGACTTTTACATAATTTGCTGCTGACACGTTTATTGCTAATACTGGTAGTACGGGTTTCGCTACTGCTCTAAAAAATGTGTTTGCCCCTGGGCTTGCTGGGGGCCATCTTCTCCTTGCTGGGCTAGGAGCGCCCTTCCGTTGGGCGTGGATCTATTTTGGTTATTGTTTTGCTGTCTGTAAGCGTTCCTTTGCTGGCTCTGTTGGTTTTCAGACCTAGGCATCTGGTTCTCCTGATTATTGTATCTGGGGTTTTGATACCCTTGACCTCTATTCCTGTTGTTTTGGAAGCCCTGACTGTTTTGATTGGACCCTTGGTATCTTGGGTTCGAAGATCTATTGCCTTGGTATCTGGGGTTTTGATACCTTTGATCGTTTTCGCGCCAGTTTTGGTTTCTATTTCCTTGGTTCCTGTTGAACCGATTAGAGCGCTGGTCAGTTTGTCTTGCGGCAAACACTTGTGCGTTTGAGTTGTTTGGTTGTCTGATGTCATTTTCTATTACTTTTTGTACTGCATCACCGATCTTGGTGAATGTTCCTGCTTTCAGGATTATTTTTGTTTCTGCATTTTTTGTACCTCCTATGAGAGTTTCAATCCCCTTTTTCGTGGCCATGCTGTGTGCCTTTTCACTAGGAATCTTTTCCCTAATATACACGGCTTTCAATTGCGCCGTCAACTTTTCTATTTCGCTGCAGAATTTCTCCGTTGTGTCCTTCTGCCTGAAGGCTTGGAGCTTGGTTACCAGACTGTCGGAGGTTGTTTTCGACTCACAATGCTTCTTCAGCGTATCTAGTAGACTTGTAAGGTCAGTTGCATCAGCAACGACTTGCCTAGCAATCCCTGATAGTCTGGTTTTTACAAAGCGGAACACTGTACTCTGTCCTGTCACGGTCGCCATATAAAATGTACGTCGCCATATAATGTATGATGGCCTATAACGTACGTCGCCTGACGCCTATTCTAATGGCCCGAGGTTGGGGCATACCGCGTGAAGGAAACACGCTCGCTGGTGGCGTGCGTTGGTGGCGAGCGTGTCCAACTTTGTCGAGGTTGGCGTCGGCACGTTGTGGACAGGTTCGAACATGAACGAGCGTCGAGCGTTCCAGCTGCCGGTTGGCGCGGTACCGGAGTCCGCGTCCTCGGTGTGTGTCTGTGCATCGATTGCACACGTCGACGCAAGTCGCTGGAAGATTCTGGTGCGCACGGTCCTTGTGCGTGCTACGATGACTCTTGTCGACGCAAGTCGCTGGTGCGCACAGTCCCTGTGTGTGCTATACTG
>NW_026455043.1:0-5231 GCF_943734635.1 Anopheles cruzii | reverse complement strand
GTCGGCGACAGTGCTTGCCGATTTTGGGCACGTCCTGCTCCGAGGCGATAGGTGATTTACTACGGGCAGGGATGTGTATCAAGTTACGGCCGAACTTGTTGTGTTGTGTGCGTCGTCTCGGGAAGATATTTCCCGTTCGCCCGCCCGGGTTTAAGGGGGTTAAAAGAATCAGCACTTTATGTTTGATTATTTTGCTTTGCTATTAAGGTAATTTGATTTGTTCCAAAAGTGTGAGTGGCCAAAGGTTCGCCCGCGTTTGACGCACCGTTTAGTGTCCGTAATAAATATGGGCCCGCAGCGGGCAGCGCAGCGTAACCGGCGGTTGGCGTTCCTATTTGAATATTTCCATTTCATTCAACGTCGGCTTTGAAGTGTTACCGTCGAGATGGGCCGTTGCGTTAAAATTCCCGGGATCTCCGGACGGGATCAATTTGTTTCGCTCGCATCCGCAGCTGAATCACCTTTTCCTTTACACAAGCGCCAGCGCGCGGGCCACAAAATGGCCGGGAATCGGCAGCGTAACTGCTCAGAATATCAATTTGCTTAAAATGAAAGATACGTACGGAAGTAATCATGAAAAATTCTCCCCATATCCACAGGTTTGTCCACATTCACTGGCGGCGGGCACCCGCACGGTGATCCGCAGCTTCCGGAACTCCGGAGCTGCGTGTGTGCTTCAGATCTTCAGGGAGTGATATTATTTTTTCCTTCCCGAGCTTTGTTGCCACCCCCCGAAACGTGTTTGTTTCGTTTAGAGTTGGCCGTTAGTTTTTATTTTCCACCATAAGAGCGCGTACCGCGCGGCCGTGTCCGGACGTACCCTTCTCCGGCGGAGTATTTACGGTAACGGTCGTTCGAGTATTTGAAATCCCTTTTTGCCTTCCTTGAATTCGTGTCCCGCTCGATCCGTCGTACTCTTCATCGTCCTGACGCAACGTGGTCGACGTGGTCCGGGGTTATTTTTATGTGGCCCTCATCCGTTAACCCATTCTGTGGCCGAGGTCGGCGGAAGTCGAAGCGAAGCCATCATCGGATTACCATGATGAAATCCGAGCTTAGCCGTCACTTTCAGATTACATTTTGGAGTTTGTTTTCCGGAGCTCGCCATTCGGATGCGACATGAGGCATGCGGACGCTCCGTTTTGGGTATCCACCGATTTTGCGAGTTGCTATTTTACCGGATCTGTGTAATATCATCCAGTAACGGGCGGGGCTGTTTGGTGAGGGGGCGACGTGACGCACGTCGCTGCTGAAGGACACCACTTTGTTAATGTCAACTGTAGCAAGCCCAACCCCGGGGCACACCTTTTAGTGTTGTGAGGCCGAACGTCCATTGCAATTGTTTCGCGGTGTGTTCGATGCATTTTCGCGTTCGCTTCGGTTCGGTTGTAAAGCCTGTCCCACGTCAAATCGGGAACAATTGCATTAGCTCTATCTCGGGATTGGTTTGTCTTAGGAAACATGTAAAGGTGTCAAAATGAAGGTATTTTATTGTACTTTAAGAGAAAAATCTTATAAATTTATTTTGTTGGTCGTCGGATGAAATCACGAACTTTCTTTGGAATGCGCGCCATCATTTTTTGCACAGTCTTCTGGTCCACCTCAGCGGCTAATTTATTCCAATTTCTCGCCATTTCTGCAGCATCTCGCATCACCTTTCCACTTTTCTTCATCTTCCTTTTAATTATTGCCCAATAGTTTTCGATTGGGCGGAGTTCAGGGCAATTTGGTGGGTTGATATCTTTCGTGATAAAATCCACCTTATTGTCATGGTACCACTGAACTACCTCCCTGCTGTAGTGGCAGCTTGCTAAATCAGGCCAAAACTTAACCGGACCTTTGTGTGACCTAATAAATGGTATAACTCGCTTTTTGAGGCACTCTTCCTTATACAGTGTTGAAGTCATCGTCTTGTTTGTGATGAAAACCTTGGTTTTCCGACCACAGGTGCAAATTCCTTGCCAGATCATCAGTTTCCGTGCAAATTTATTGGCGAATACAAATTTAAATTTGGAGGGGACATCTCCCCGTGCCGTGGCAAGATAATATTTGGGTCCAGGAAGCTGTCCGAAATCCATTTTCACGTATGTTTCGTCGTCCATAAGCAAGCATCCATTGTACTTCGTCAGCACCTTCTCGTACAACTTTCTAGCGCGTGTTTTAGCGACTAGATTTTGCTTCAGTGTCCTGTTTGGATGCTTAGATGCAAGGAATGAACAGTAGCCACTTCGTAGACAGATCCTGTGGACAGTACTTTTGCTGGTACCATGTTTTTTCGCAATATCCCGAAACGAAAGTCCAGGATTTGCCTTGATTGATCTTAAAACCTTCCACTTCAGCTGCCGGTCCTTTGTTTCACTATGACGATTACTCCGAATCTTTCGGTCTATGGTATTGCGTTCCCAGAAGCGATGGAGCACAGCATATACAGTTGATTTTGCGAATTTTAGTGTTTTTGCGATTTTTAAAGCAGACCACGTGGGGTTCTCGACGTGAGTGTGCAGAATTATTTTTCTTCTTTCGAGTTCCATTTAGCATAATTTTTTATAAACTCCACGTACCAAGATGAAACTTTCAGCACTGAAAGTCGAATGTTTACTTAAGACATAGCTGTCAAAACATTCGAAATCCGACCACCAGAGGCGCTGCTAGTAGACATACAACTTTTCCCGATTTGACGTGGGACAGGCTTTAATTGGCGGGAAATTAATTTATGACTGAGGTCATTCTCGGTCGAAAAATGCGGCCCATTATCGAATTTACTTTCACTGCACTTTTGATAGCTCGTTAAAACGCGGAACCGTGGCGATCAACGGAATCCGGGCCATCGGGGACTCAAGGCTTTCGCCGCCTGATTGATGGGCAATTATTTTAATCCTGTTACCTCGGAATATGTTGGACATGGGAATTTAACGACGTGGTTCAGATTTTAAGTTCATTTTTATAAAATCCATAGCTCATATTCCGCGTAATTTCGCGTATTCTGGCAGGGCCATACGCTACGCTGGACTGTCCGCAGGAGAACGAAAATTCCATCGTCGGCGTTCAAATGCAAATCGAATTAATTCATCCACGAAGAATGTACATCGCACACCGTCCGTGATGGACCCGATGGTGGCTCCATTGCTCGGGATCGAGTCGAATCGCGGCGAAAGTGAAGTCCTCGGGGACGCGAGTGAATGGCGCAACCTGAAATCTATCAGCCCGTTTTACGCCGATGGCCTTCTTATCGTGCCGCGGAATGCCTCCAATGGCCACGGGATAGTAATCAGAAATGCATTAAAACGTTTCGGACGGTGCGGCGTCTCATCAGCAATAGTCGCACGCCCTGCAAGCGATTGCTCAAGACACGGTATTCATGATGCGCCGTATCCGGTGTAGATGCTGCGGATTGTTCGAGCAATTGATTCCGATCGGAGCTTTTCAATTCGTTTCAACTACAGTGATGAGAAGCTTATCTTACCAGTGCTTACTATTTTATCAATTTGCGCTGCATCGGCCCAATGCGGCTTCCAAGTGATCCTAACAAGCAAACAGTATTTATACTATTGTTTATCACGCCTAGTCACGCGTGATTGAACGTTCACCACTGTGCATCGTCTGGCTGAAAGTGCCCGCGAACGGCGGTATCATTACTGCGTCTAAATTACACATTACGTGCTTACGATTTACTTCCG
Source organism: Anopheles cruzii (assembly GCF_943734635.1). Classification (NCBI taxonomy): domain Eukaryota; kingdom Metazoa; phylum Arthropoda; class Insecta; order Diptera; family Culicidae; genus Anopheles; species Anopheles cruzii. Next base: position 1,554 of record NW_026455043.1, on the reverse strand, counting down.
AAACCGGGTCAGTTTTCCAGCATAACGATGGCTGCTGCTGCTGCTGCTGCTGCTCGTCCAGGCTGATGCAAAATCGATTGCTGCAACCATTATAAATGCATTGTGGGCTGCATTATCACCGGCTCAACGCCGTGTCCGTGGCCGGTACCGGTGCAACGGTACCAGCCCTAGAGCGCCGGCCTGGCGACGTGTCAGGACCGAAGGGTCCGAGGACAAACTCAACCCCGAGGTGACGTGTCGTTGATGATGACGTTGATGGTGCTGGTAAGCTGGGCCAGTGCGATGGGTACCTGCAGTCAGTCTCTCCGACGCGTTCGGGTTCGGTGCCGGTAATGAAGCGTCTAAACTGTACGTGCATTGAGGTGGAAAATGAAAGTCAACCTTTAGCACGCCGCGGGTTGGAGGGGGCAATGGGAAAACATGAAAGCCCTGGACCCATCGTATGGCCCCGGATCCAGGACCCCTCTGACGCCCGCCGGGAGACCGCAGCACCGATGGAAATGTAATTTATTCTCCGATACCGTTTTCTCAGCAAATTGGAAAATGATAATAATAAAATTCTGTCGGTCAGCCCTGGGGCCCCGCCAGCCGGAACACTGGCGGGTTGGTTGTGGCCGACGTGGTAAATTGAAATGTTACCAGCAGTTGGCGCTAAGCTGGTGGTTGCGTCGAAATGGCTTTAACGCGAAGTACGTACGAGTGTGTGACTTTGATTTGCATGCCGTGAGAACGTGGCCGTGTGCTGGCAACGATAAGGAGCCAAAGCCAAACGGTAGCGAATGGTATTCTTGTGCACCGGCATTTGATTGCTATTTTCGTAATGTTTTTCTTATGTCCTACTGTAATCATCGAGAAAACATAAAGCTTTAATTAACATTCTAACGGTAAGCGGCCGCTCCGTACCGTTTCGGAATTGTAAATCGATAGTCTTGGACTCATTCTGCACGACGGCCAGGCACAGCTTCTTTTGCGCTCTTTCCGTAGTCATGCTGGTACGTGCGTATTTTGGAAGCTTAAACGGTGGCTTGTAGATTCGTTTGATTGAAATGCAAATGAAGCGACGCTCCGGTTCCGATCCACAGCATGATCCACCGGGAGATGATGGATGAATTTCCCTAAATCTCCAGACTCTATTGCGAGTGTCGTTCTTTGCGACCAATTTCGTTCGATTGAACATCGGTCATTGCGTCCCAGACACTGGCTTCATTATCCTGCAGATGATGTCCAAGCGAACGGAGCGAATTAAATTTGTGTCTCCGGCTAAGCATTACTAATGGAATCGATATTTCAATGTTGATGGACCCGGAATAAAATGCGAAGAAGGCATCCAGCGGCTGTGTTTTAATTTGTTTCATAAATAATATAATTTGACACGGTCAAATATAGATTGTGACGCGCTCTGGGACAGTATTTCATTTGTTACGACCGGGAGCTTCAATCGGATAAAAATCGCGGCTCACTATCTGCCTCAACTTCGTCCGTTGATGGATGGTTAAAGTTGTTGGACTGCGCGCTCATTAACACCACTCAAGTGCCATCAAACGGGCGCGCGCA
>NW_026455042.1:0-5231 GCF_943734635.1 Anopheles cruzii | reverse complement strand
GTCGGCGACAGTGCTTGCCGATTTTGGGCACGTCCTGCTCCGAGGCGATAGGTGATTTACTACGGGCAGGGATGTGTATCAAGTTACGGCCGAACTTGTTGTGTTGTGTGCGTCGTCTCGGGAAGATATTTCCCGTTCGCCCGCCCGGGTTTAAGGGGGTTAAAAGAATCAGCACTTTATGTTTGATTATTTTGCTTTGCTATTAAGGTAATTTGATTTGTTCCAAAAGTGTGAGTGGCCAAAGGTTCGCCCGCGTTTGACGCACCGTTTAGTGTCCGTAATAAATATGGGCCCGCAGCGGGCAGCGCAGCGTAACCGGCGGTTGGCGTTCCTATTTGAATATTTCCATTTCATTCAACGTCGGCTTTGAAGTGTTACCGTCGAGATGGGCCGTTGCGTTAAAATTCCCGGGATCTCCGGACGGGATCAATTTGTTTCGCTCGCATCCGCAGCTGAATCACCTTTTCCTTTACACAAGCGCCAGCGCGCGGGCCACAAAATGGCCGGGAATCGGCAGCGTAACTGCTCAGAATATCAATTTGCTTAAAATGAAAGATACGTACGGAAGTAATCATGAAAAATTCTCCCCATATCCACAGGTTTGTCCACATTCACTGGCGGCGGGCACCCGCACGGTGATCCGCAGCTTCCGGAACTCCGGAGCTGCGTGTGTGCTTCAGATCTTCAGGGAGTGATATTATTTTTTCCTTCCCGAGCTTTGTTGCCACCCCCCGAAACGTGTTTGTTTCGTTTAGAGTTGGCCGTTAGTTTTTATTTTCCACCATAAGAGCGCGTACCGCGCGGCCGTGTCCGGACGTACCCTTCTCCGGCGGAGTATTTACGGTAACGGTCGTTCGAGTATTTGAAATCCCTTTTTGCCTTCCTTGAATTCGTGTCCCGCTCGATCCGTCGTACTCTTCATCGTCCTGACGCAACGTGGTCGACGTGGTCCGGGGTTATTTTTATGTGGCCCTCATCCGTTAACCCATTCTGTGGCCGAGGTCGGCGGAAGTCGAAGCGAAGCCATCATCGGATTACCATGATGAAATCCGAGCTTAGCCGTCACTTTCAGATTACATTTTGGAGTTTGTTTTCCGGAGCTCGCCATTCGGATGCGACATGAGGCATGCGGACGCTCCGTTTTGGGTATCCACCGATTTTGCGAGTTGCTATTTTACCGGATCTGTGTAATATCATCCAGTAACGGGCGGGGCTGTTTGGTGAGGGGGCGACGTGACGCACGTCGCTGCTGAAGGACACCACTTTGTTAATGTCAACTGTAGCAAGCCCAACCCCGGGGCACACCTTTTAGTGTTGTGAGGCCGAACGTCCATTGCAATTGTTTCGCGGTGTGTTCGATGCATTTTCGCGTTCGCTTCGGTTCGGTTGTAAAGCCTGTCCCACGTCAAATCGGGAACAATTGCATTAGCTCTATCTCGGGATTGGTTTGTCTTAGGAAACATGTAAAGGTGTCAAAATGAAGGTATTTTATTGTACTTTAAGAGAAAAATCTTATAAATTTATTTTGTTGGTCGTCGGATGAAATCACGAACTTTCTTTGGAATGCGCGCCATCATTTTTTGCACAGTCTTCTGGTCCACCTCAGCGGCTAATTTATTCCAATTTCTCGCCATTTCTGCAGCATCTCGCATCACCTTTCCACTTTTCTTCATCTTCCTTTTAATTATTGCCCAATAGTTTTCGATTGGGCGGAGTTCAGGGCAATTTGGTGGGTTGATATCTTTCGTGATAAAATCCACCTTATTGTCATGGTACCACTGAACTACCTCCCTGCTGTAGTGGCAGCTTGCTAAATCAGGCCAAAACTTAACCGGACCTTTGTGTGACCTAATAAATGGTATAACTCGCTTTTTGAGGCACTCTTCCTTATACAGTGTTGAAGTCATCGTCTTGTTTGTGATGAAAACCTTGGTTTTCCGACCACAGGTGCAAATTCCTTGCCAGATCATCAGTTTCCGTGCAAATTTATTGGCGAATACAAATTTAAATTTGGAGGGGACATCTCCCCGTGCCGTGGCAAGATAATATTTGGGTCCAGGAAGCTGTCCGAAATCCATTTTCACGTATGTTTCGTCGTCCATAAGCAAGCATCCATTGTACTTCGTCAGCACCTTCTCGTACAACTTTCTAGCGCGTGTTTTAGCGACTAGATTTTGCTTCAGTGTCCTGTTTGGATGCTTAGATGCAAGGAATGAACAGTAGCCACTTCGTAGACAGATCCTGTGGACAGTACTTTTGCTGGTACCATGTTTTTTCGCAATATCCCGAAACGAAAGTCCAGGATTTGCCTTGATTGATCTTAAAACCTTCCACTTCAGCTGCCGGTCCTTTGTTTCACTATGACGATTACTCCGAATCTTTCGGTCTATGGTATTGCGTTCCCAGAAGCGATGGAGCACAGCATATACAGTTGATTTTGCGAATTTTAGTGTTTTTGCGATTTTTAAAGCAGACCACGTGGGGTTCTCGACGTGAGTGTGCAGAATTATTTTTCTTCTTTCGAGTTCCATTTAGCATAATTTTTTATAAACTCCACGTACCAAGATGAAACTTTCAGCACTGAAAGTCGAATGTTTACTTAAGACATAGCTGTCAAAACATTCGAAATCCGACCACCAGAGGCGCTGCTAGTAGACATACAACTTTTCCCGATTTGACGTGGGACAGGCTTTAATTGGCGGGAAATTAATTTATGACTGAGGTCATTCTCGGTCGAAAAATGCGGCCCATTATCGAATTTACTTTCACTGCACTTTTGATAGCTCGTTAAAACGCGGAACCGTGGCGATCAACGGAATCCGGGCCATCGGGGACTCAAGGCTTTCGCCGCCTGATTGATGGGCAATTATTTTAATCCTGTTACCTCGGAATATGTTGGACATGGGAATTTAACGACGTGGTTCAGATTTTAAGTTCATTTTTATAAAATCCATAGCTCATATTCCGCGTAATTTCGCGTATTCTGGCAGGGCCATACGCTACGCTGGACTGTCCGCAGGAGAACGAAAATTCCATCGTCGGCGTTCAAATGCAAATCGAATTAATTCATCCACGAAGAATGTACATCGCACACCGTCCGTGATGGACCCGATGGTGGCTCCATTGCTCGGGATCGAGTCGAATCGCGGCGAAAGTGAAGTCCTCGGGGACGCGAGTGAATGGCGCAACCTGAAATCTATCAGCCCGTTTTACGCCGATGGCCTTCTTATCGTGCCGCGGAATGCCTCCAATGGCCACGGGATAGTAATCAGAAATGCATTAAAACGTTTCGGACGGTGCGGCGTCTCATCAGCAATAGTCGCACGCCCTGCAAGCGATTGCTCAAGACACGGTATTCATGATGCGCCGTATCCGGTGTAGATGCTGCGGATTGTTCGAGCAATTGATTCCGATCGGAGCTTTTCAATTCGTTTCAACTACAGTGATGAGAAGCTTATCTTACCAGTGCTTACTATTTTATCAATTTGCGCTGCATCGGCCCAATGCGGCTTCCAAGTGATCCTAACAAGCAAACAGTATTTATACTATTGTTTATCACGCCTAGTCACGCGTGATTGAACGTTCACCACTGTGCATCGTCTGGCTGAAAGTGCCCGCGAACGGCGGTATCATTACTGCGTCTAAATTACACATTACGTGCTTACGATTTACTTCCGAAACCGGGTCAGTTTTCCAGCATAACGATGGCTGCTGCTGCTGCTGCTGCTGCTCGTCCAGGCTGATGCAAAATCGATTGCTGCAACCATTATAAATGCATTGTGGGCTGCATTATCACCGGCTCAACGCCGTGTCCGTGGCCGGTACCGGTGCAACGGTACCAGCCCTAGAGCGCCGGCCTGGCGACGTGTCAGGACCGAAGGGTCCGAGGACAAACTCAACCCCGAGGTGACGTGTCGTTGATGATGACGTTGATGGTGCTGGTAAGCTGGGCCAGTGCGATGGGTACCTGCAGTCAGTCTCTCCGACGCGTTCGGGTTCGGTGCCGGTAATGAAGCGTCTAAACTGTACGTGCATTGAGGTGGAAAATGAAAGTCAACCTTTAGCACGCCGCGGGTTGGAGGGGGCAATGGGAAAACATGAAAGCCCTGGACCCATCGTATGGCCCCGGATCCAGGACCCCTCTGACGCCCGCCGGGAGACCGCAGCACCGATGGAAATGTAATTTATTCTCCGATACCGTTTTCTCAGCAAATTGGAAAATGATAATAATAAAATTCTGTCGGTCAGCCCTGGGGCCCCGCCAGCCGGAACACTGGCGGGTTGGTTGTGGCCGACGTGGTAAATTGAAATGTTACCAGCAGTTGGCGCTAAGCTGGTGGTTGCGTCGAAATGGCTTTAACGCGAAGTACGTACGAGTGTGTGACTTTGATTTGCATGCCGTGAGAACGTGGCCGTGTGCTGGCAACGATAAGGAGCCAAAGCCAAACGGTAGCGAATGGTATTCTTGTGCACCGGCATTTGATTGCTATTTTCGTAATGTTTTTCTTATGTCCTACTGTAATCATCGAGAAAACATAAAGCTTTAATTAACATTCTAACGGTAAGCGGCCGCTCCGTACCGTTTCGGAATTGTAAATCGATAGTCTTGGACTCATTCTGCACGACGGCCAGGCACAGCTTCTTTTGCGCTCTTTCCGTAGTCATGCTGGTACGTGCGTATTTTGGAAGCTTAAACGGTGGCTTGTAGATTCGTTTGATTGAAATGCAAATGAAGCGACGCTCCGGTTCCGATCCACAGCATGATCCACCGGGAGATGATGGATGAATTTCCCTAAATCTCCAGACTCTATTGCGAGTGTCGTTCTTTGCGACCAATTTCGTTCGATTGAACATCGGTCATTGCGTCCCAGACACTGGCTTCATTATCCTGCAGATGATGTCCAAGCGAACGGAGCGAATTAAATTTGTGTCTCCGGCTAAGCATTACTAATGGAATCGATATTTCAATGTTGATGGACCCGGAATAAAATGCGAAGAAGGCATCCAGCGGCTGTGTTTTAATTTGTTTCATAAATAATATAATTTGACACGGTCAAATATAGATTGTGACGCGCTCTGGGACAGTATTTCATTTGTTACGACCGGGAGCTTCAATCGGATAAAAATCGCGGCTCACTATCTGCCTCAACTTCGTCCGTTGATGGATGGTTAAAGTTGTTGGACTGCGCGCTCATTAACACCACTCAAGTGCCATCAAACGGGCGCGCGCA
>NW_026455041.1:0-5231 GCF_943734635.1 Anopheles cruzii | reverse complement strand
CGTTGTTAAAACTTCATTAACTAACCTTTTGATGAACTTTGCGTTGGGAACCGACAGGAACGAAAAGTGATTTGGTGTTTGCTTTGCGCTCACTTGATGATGCCCGGCTTTTTTGAGTTCGTTGGCAGTGTGTAGCGGTCGGTTTTACCGCCTTAATGCACCGAACTTCCGGTAGTGTCCATGAGTTAGCAACCCTTGCAGCCGCAACCTATCCCGGGCATGCTTCGCTAATGGTATTCATGCTTCGGTAGGTTGAATCGCGAAACCTTTCGAAGAAATTAGCTTTTCAGATGGCGAGAACGGAAATCCTTAGGGGTAATCCATTAAATTAATCATTTTGTACCCTAAAATGCCGTGCGAACGGATCATTGACGATCACCACCGAGCGCCCAGTAACAACAACCAGCGGTGGAAGGTACAATAGAATCGTCAAAGGTTGATGTTGAGGTTTTTCGAGCCTCATCGGTTTTCCATTAATTGAAATCGAAGTCGTGCCCATCGACCGGAACCTCGTTCTGCTATTGAACCTCACATTCTTCACATCAATATCTTCTCTAAGCCCTTCTAACGCAACGTTCGTATGCGCTCGGTTCCGCTTCATGGACTTTGCCCCATTAACATTGCAGGATCAGGGGTTTTGAAGGTCAGTAAAATCGCGCCTAGAAGACACGCTTCGTCATCTCCGCCACTTAGCGAGATTAATGAATCCCGGCCAGGTTCAGTGCTTATTGTTTTCGTCGTTACCCGTGTTGTATTTTGATGCTAAGCACTTTCTTTTCGGCACATTCCAAGTTTATAGGATTATGCTTTTCCATTTTTGGTTTTGGTGAGGGAGAATTCACATTGATCGTATTGATTTAAATTTATTTTGATCCACGATGGCCACCAGCCAACGGCCAACGCCCACAAACACATGCCACCCGTTAATATCGAATAATTGTGACGAATATCAACGGTAGCTATACTTTGCGGAATCTTACGGACTGATGCTGAGAGCCCCGCTGGACGTCATTTACTTGTGGTTATGCGGGTGTTAAAATATTCAGCGCCCGTTTCATTAGTGGCACGACACGACAAGCATTGGGTCTGGTGTTAATTAACAGCTCTCCGTGTCTTGCAGACAGAAACGAAAACTCAACGAATCGGTCTAAATCGTTCCTCATATTTGCGAGGCGAACGGAGAAAGGTTTGTCGTTCGATAGATCCCTTGAATGTGAAAAACAGGCAACGATGTGAAAAACAGGCCAAAACGGCAACGATTGTAAAAATCGAATCAAACGCAGTACGGACAAAGTGCTTGTTTAAATCTTGTTCAACATTTTTGTTAGGTACAGGATTAACAAATGTGACTGAGAAAACTGAGAAAACTGTGCATGTTTATTGTTGCCGAATTTCTTCTGACTTCTTTCTGTGGGGCTATTTGAAAAGTAAGGTGTATGCCAGCAAACCGAAGACCATTGAAGAACAAAAAACCAATATTATAGCGGAAATTGAAGCTATGCGCCCGAAATGTTGTCAACAACAATGAAAAATGCCCAAAATAGGGCCGATTTTTGTGTGGCTAACGGAGGTGGTCGTGGTGATCGATATTGTATTCTGAGTGATTTGTCAATAAACGGCATTCTATATCCTAAAAAAATAGTTCATAATTAATTAATTATTAATTGTAATTCGGTTTGTTTAATTTCCCTAGTCTGATCACTGATCTTTCAGGATCTATGTATTTGGACCAGCGGCAGAGGAACTTTTAATACTACTACACATACTTTGCGGGGTCGATAAGTCCATGACTTTTTGGCAAACAATAGTAAAAGTCGCAGCTTAATTGACCCACCTGCGAATCAATGACATTAAGTTTATTTAGTTTATAAATCCGTAGTTAATAATTAACCAGTAACATTGCCAGCTATCGATCTTTACTGTTAACGAACGGAGCATCGTAGTTTTTACACGTCGTAAGCTCAAATCACGAACCTTCATTGAATGAACTAGGCCATTGCACTAGTTGTCGATGGTCAGGTATAAAAAACGCGAAAACCAATAAAAAGGATCTTACCAGCATATTCAGAACAATAACTTTTCTTGTTCTCACTCATTACAGTAAGCTTACTTATTATCATCTTACAGTAAGCATGGGAATTGGCTTATCTACAGTTTCAATCATCAATGTGTTACATTCTATAATTTCCCAGAGTCATATATTTCCAGAGAAGAGAATCGGGGTACATTGGCAAACGAGCATCCTGTCGGCACAGAGGCAACAAGAACCCATATTGACGAAAGGAATCCGAAAACTAATTGTCACCGTAACTTTGCCACAAAAAGTCCAGTGTACGAGTCATTCATAATTCATACTGTAGATTCAAACAAACTGCTACTGTCAGAAGGTACTCAATTTTGTGTGTGGCTCATGGCCGATGTGTTTCACGTTGGTTCGACCCGTTCGGTGTATTATTTCCGGTTTATGACATCCGGATCGTTGCCTCGTAGCTACGTTATGTGTCATTTACAGTTCATAATTGGTGATTTTATTAATTGTTCAGAGGTTCTCTTAAACATTGTCAAACATATCAGAGAAGTTAGTGTGATAACATGATGTCCGTGTTTCTGTGTTACTCGACAGTGATAGGTCGACATGGCGCTTTAATTCTAGCTTCCAGGTGAATGTGAGGGAAATGGTGTTTCCACAAAATTCCTGGTACTCCCGGAAAGTCCACCTTCAGGCTCCAGTGGTTCCCTTCTAGGTACCGTCAGGTCCTTCAGGAAGCTTCACTCCTCTTACAATATGTGTTCGAGTCAGACGGTGGTTCTGTTTTGATTCCAATTAGTCAACTTTCAGTAATCCCCGGAAGTTCAATGAAACGGAAAACTGTCAAAAACTTTTCTCTGTCATTCTCCTTCTCTCAGTCATCGTTCTCCGTTATGTTGGAGTTAACAAGGTTTCTAGCGAGTCGACAAGTAAGCACACATTCTTAGCGTGAAACCCATTGCAGTGAAGGACGACTCTACCGTGGCGCCTCTTTGTTCTGAAATTGCGTTCTGAAGTAGTATACCATACACTGGACGACATTCTGCTGGGGTCAATAAACCAATGATTCGCTGGTACTGGTGTGTTTGCTTAAGAAGGTAACCGACTAAACTCGATGGTGAGAAAATCAGGACTAAATGTCACACTCTTCGAAATGTTACTTTAATGCCAGGTCAGCTGCCGTTGTGAGTTGCCGGAATTTCCTTTTAAATGGCATGAAAAATTATCGACCCTTTTCTGGAAAGATCTCCCTTTTCTTTCCCAGAAAGATCGACCCTTTTCTGGATCTTATCGGAAAGAGAGCTAATGTGTAAAAAGAAAAAGACATAGATAACACATCGTTCAATAAGTCCCGAGACTAACTATGAAAACAACATTTTATCGGCAAAATTCTTTATTATTCATCAACATACTCTTCTTAAAGTGTAATACAACCATTCCACACTTCTCTATTTTTTCAATTCCATGTTTGTAGCACGATTTGTTTTTTGTCTCAAAATGAGCCTCAGTAGCAGCGATCACCTCCTCATTCGAGCCATATCTTTTTCCCTGCAGCATCTTTTTGAGATCCGCAAAGGGCCAGTAGTCGCTGGGGGCCAGATCCGGCGAGTACGGAGGATGAGGAAGCAGTTGGAAGCCTAATTCGTTGAATTTGTCATCGTTTTGATTGAATTGTGCCATGGTAGCTTTTGTTCCAATGTGCGCAAACGCGGCACCCATTTGAAAAAATCCTTTTTCATATCCAATTTTTGGTGCAAAATAGTAAATGCACCACCATTTGATTGTTCATCATCTCAGCTATCTCGTGCACTTTCATTTTGCGGTCACCCATCACGATTTTCAATACTTGCTTGATGTTTTCGGGAGTTACTGCCTCATTTGGCCGACCCGAACGTTCCGCATCATTTGTATCAGCACGACCGCATAGAAGTCAGCATACCACCGACAAATGGTTGGTTTCGACGGAGTAGAGTCCGGTTAACGTTTTTCAAGCCATTTCTGAGCTTCAACAGTGTTTTTTTCCATTAGAAAACAATGTTTTATCAACACACGAAACTCGCTTTTGTCCATTTTTTCAGGATTGCAAAAGTAGCGTCACTTTAACCACTATAGCTTTCTTGGTTATGCTTCGAATTACATCAAATTTTTACACACCTCATCTGAAGGTTGGTACTTTCGAACCCTGGTATATGAATGGCATTATTAGCGCCATTTCTATGGTAGTCTCGGGACTTATTGAACGATGTGTTAGTTCGTTTCGTTTATTTCGTTGGTTGTTCCGTGTTATGGGTCAAACTAATCGTTTAAATAATTCTATTTTTGTGCACCGATTGATGTCTTGTTCTATTTCAGCTCCGTACTTGGTCCATCGACAAATAGTAAAAACGTCGTCAAGCGTACCCGGCCGAACCCCGCTGCCGCCAGATACATACACAGCGACTGTACCCGACGGCATAAATGAATGGTGTATTGCCATTCATTTGGTTTTGGAACGAGCATTTGGTGTGCGGCGATATGTTTCGAATCAGTTCAAACATTATAAAGGTAAGTAAGGTGTAAAGAAATGTATTTAGTGAAATGAGCATCCTTTTCGTTGCAGGTTAGACGAGTGCTGGATGACTTGGAATTGAATGAGAACGATGTGCGCAGCAACTGCCAGGGAATCCAGCCAACCAACTGGACAAAGAGGTATGACAAGAAAAGTGGTATGCGTGGCGAGGGTGTTGCAGACATTCCTACGCCAAAGCAACTGTACGGTCATGCGTGAGATAATCTATCAATCAGTAGTTCGGTTCAGTGGATTGTGAATCAGTGGATCAGTGGTAATGCTGCAGCTGACTGTGTGGGCCCTTTGCTGTGAGGTCGCTAGCGACGAAGGAGACCTGTTTTGAGCACTGATAGTGGGTTAACGCCAAAACGCGGTGTTCGTAACCCGTGACAAATACCCCAAAAGAAAATGCCGCCAGCAAGCAATTATAGTTTGTTTAATCTGGTTTTTTTAGCGACACTCGTCGTTTGTGGGCCACATGGATTCACTGATCGTCAAACGTAACATTAAACTGAAATGGCCAACCGTAAAATGGTTTTCGTTTGATGTTCCAATTCCCCGTTGTAGCGCTAATGTTTATTGTAACTTGCTAATGTTTATTTACTTTATGTTTCGTTTTAGAACACAAGCTTGTCATGGTGGGACTGGACAACG
>NW_026455040.1:0-5233 GCF_943734635.1 Anopheles cruzii | reverse complement strand
TCCTCGTCGTTGTCGTTAAGATCGGGCATCGGTTGCATCTGCTGCTGCTGCTGCTGCTGCTGCTGCCCCGCCAGTGGTGTCTTGACCGTTTGCTGCGGGATGTTCGTGCTCTGCTGCGGGTAGCTGGTGCCGGTTTGTTGTCCCTGCGCAACCTGCGCCAGGCGGTTAAGGTCCGAGTTGGAGAACGTTCCCAGGACGTACCGTATCTCGGATGAGTTCAGCACCGGTTCAAAGTCGACCATGTTGAGGTTGATGTCGGAATTCATGGACGGAAGGCAACTCATGGACTGGGGGGTAACGTTGTTCGGGATACTGGTAGACACCATGCCCAGGGTTGGATCTCCGACCAGCGGTAGCGAACCAAAGCTCCCAACATTCAGAGGCGTTTGATCCATAGGCCGATTGAGACCATTTTGATTCGTTGTTGGTACTGGTTGTACCCAGCCGTTGGACGGCCCGGGCATGCTCAGGTCAAACATGGGGTTGGTGGCGTTGTGGTGGTGCTGTTGGTTGGCCATGGTTACTTCGAAGTAAAGATTTCCCACCGGTCCGTTTAGCGTGGTGTACGCGGGGGGTGTTGGCGTAATGCTGCCTGGATCGTGCGGTGAAATTGGACCACCCATCATCACTGGCGACGGAGTAAGGTTCGATGGAGACCGATCGGGTCCCGGAGAAGTACTCTGGGTGTTCATCATCCCTTGCATCGGTTGCAACTGGTACTGGTTTGTGGCATTGTGCTTCGGAGACTCTGTAACAGTCGAAAGTTATAGCTTGGTACGACGGCTTCCGGTACAGGGTGTACACCAACGCCTTACCTCCTGGCTCGTGCTTAATTTCCTCTTTTGGCATATGCATGAATAACGAATTGTGATTGTAGTTGTACAGTCCCTCTGCAAAAAAGACTTGTTTTAGTGAGAGGATTTACTACGCTTCTAGTGACGCTACAACGAAACTCAAGCATTTAGCAATTACTAACGAGGTTAGGGCACATAGAAAATATGTTACGAAATTCGAAACCAAAATTCATGCATGATCGACGGTGAACAGTTGATGATGAGAAAGATTGATGGGACTTGGCGTAACGAAATGGCGTAATGTTAATGTAAGCTAACACAACACGATGAAACAACAAAACGAGGACATTCTTCAAACTTACTCTTCGCCATGAGCCATCTTACAGCTTCTAGTCGGTTGATGATGTACACTTGCATCTAGCTTTAGTTTGAGTGTATCTAAATAATATAACTTTCGTTTGGTTCTTACAATAAATTCACTGCCTTTATTCATCTTTTTCAAAGACTAACAAGTTGACTTAGTGATTGATTGACTCGATACAATACTAACACTAACGATCGCTCTGCGATGTCGAGAGCCATTCACGTTTACGCATATGCCGTATGTTTTCTTTGGTTTCGTTTACTCTACAATGGACTACAAATTCCCCTCATTATATTGTAAAACCACATGTTGTTGTCACATTCAAAAGACACTAAGAAAAAATGTCAGGGTTTGGCTATTCTATGCAAAAACACTATTGCCTTATAGTTTGCGGGCGGTAGAAACAAGACAAAAACGATAGAAAGAATCATACGCTGGGGTACTGTAAAAGGTTCTGTCCGAAAACTACTCCCCACTCATTACGCTATAACTTTTTCCAGCAAACATAAACTTCGAAATCGATACATATTGGCTAATGGGGCTCGTCATCAGACGAACTTCACACGATTGGTTTTAATCCCTAGTTCGATTGCGATTCTCCACCTGCGTAGTCTTTAGCACCGTCAAAAAGGTGACGGCCGGCCTCAAATTTAACTACCTGGATTTTCACAATTATTCCAATTGTTTTTTCTGGCCAAATTGAATAATGCTATCCCTGCCATGGTCATGGACTAACAGTTACGCATATCCGGTCCGGTTCCATTCGAATCTTCCATTCGAACCATCACGGACCGGGCATGCGCCCTAGCCTTCCGCTTCCGCTTACAAACTTCACAAATAGATGGCACGTGTTACAATGATGGAACTTCAAATTCATATGCCAACGGGCGTTTTGGTGTTTTCCCAAAATGAATGTTATTACTTATGATGCTTGATCCTTTATCCAATGTTCTGTTATCGAATGGAGTGTGTGTGTGTGAGTTAATTCCCAAAGTTTCCACTGCGTAAGCCACCAACACATCCGAGTGTCCAGTTACAAATACCAACAATAACAAATTTTGGACCATTGACTACCGGCCAAAAACGCAATGGTCTGAAAAATACATCAGCCTTTCGTTCGGTGGCGACCAGAACCACGGGATCGGCTAGGAAATGCTTGCGTTTCCCTCAACAACAACAGTTAACAATTGCCAACGTTACAAATTTCTAAGAGTTTTCGGTACAAAATGCCCCATTAAGGACGGCTTCAAAAACACCACAGGATACCACAGGTGAATAGGTGCGGCGATGGCGTGAGCATGGAGTGCAACAACAAAAAGGGAAACATCGAGATCGATTGAAACGGAAAACCGCAATGGCAAAAGTACGAATGTCGCGTGGAGGTGCGGATGGTTTGAAATGGTGAAACAACGTTCTAGGCCCACCGCCAGGAACTCAAGACACGGAACGAGGCGTGACAGACAGACAGAGAGAGACAGAGGCGTGAAGAGAAGATGGTTCCACGAGAAGATGGAATACCCACAGAGCCCGCCACCGAGAAGAAAAACAGAATGGCAACTTACGAGGCACTAAACTGCTCGTTCCTGCATCATCGTCAAGTTTGAACATTTTCGGAACGGAACCGGCGTTCATGCTTGCCTGGGTCTTCGTGACCCCCATGCCCACATTCGATGAGCCGACTTTCTGTCGCTTACGCCGGAGCTCTGCTAGTGGAACCGGAACCGATAGAATGGGGATCGGAGAAAACAAAAAAAAAAAGAAAATTAAAGACATTACAGCATGTGGACGGGTGGTCATTAGGGGTGCCGCCCTGTAGTAGGGCCTCTAGGATGATATGGTCAAAACGTTGTCACACTGCAAAAGGTCAGGGCACAGCAGGGGATCAAAAACAAAAGTGAAAAGCTCCTCTCAGACGTCACTGTTGGTGGCCATCATGGTGGTTTGGTATTGCTGCTGCTGCTGCTGTTGCTGTTGCTGCTGCGTTTGGAGTGAGGCCAGCGGACTTGGTTCGACCAGAGCATAGTAGCAGGAGGTTTCGTCGAACTCGCTCAGCGCCGCGTTCGGGGCTATCGAGGTGTACAGGGCAAAGTGTTCCGCTTCCGTCAGATCTACGCTCGGGTCCAGCTGGACACCGTAGTTGCCTTCGACGAGATTCTTTATGCTGCGTGCGTCCGCGATCGCCACCAGCTCCAGGTTGCCGTCCTGGATGGGCACATCCAGCTGCAGCGCGCTGACCGCTTTACGGTCGAGCGGTGGCAGTGAAGCTGTACTGGCCCGTTCGTACGAATCATTGCCCGGCAGGGACAGGTGCGTTCCGCTACCTCCGTTACGCGATTGCATGGCACTGCCGGGACCGTCACCCTTCAGTGGGATGTAGATAAAGTCCGGATTGGCTTCGGACGCCGGCCGGCGAGCACTGACACTGCTGACACTGCGGGCAACCGGTTTTCCCGGTTTACGCTTATCGCCCACCGCATCCCGGAACGAACCGCGGCCGGTCGAATCGCGCAGCTTCTTTCCACCACCGGCACCACCATGGACCGGTGTCGAATCTTCCGACTGACCGGCGCCTGGCGTCTTGCGGTTCAGTGTGCTCGTGCTGGCTGTCAGATCGGATTTGCTCTTCTTGCGCGAGAACAGCTTCGAAAAGAAGCCCGGCTTTTTGCTGCCATTCTTGGGCAGTGTACTAAAGTCCCCGGCAGCCGACCCACTGGTAGACGCCTTCGACGGGGACGCGGGTGGTGTCGGCGGCAGCTTCTTGGTCGGTGGACTGTCCGGCGTTTTCATGATGATGATCTGGTCGGACTGGGGGCGCGGCACCAGGCTGCGCATCGAGCCCTTGCGAATGATGGTGTTCAGGAGCACCTCGTCGTTCGCATCGAGCGCCGTGTTTTCCTTGTTCTGCACGCTCGGTTTGGCACGCTTCGGAGGCAACGGCGGTAGCTTTTCGTTCTCCGGTGACTCGCGCTTCAGGGAGCTCACCTCAATCGTGGGAACGTGCAGTGGTTCTACCGCGTCGTACACGCCAGGATCGAGCCGGGCGTGCTCCGGTCTCGGAGGAACCGGTGGACCGAGCGTAATGGAGAGTGGATTCTTGAAGGCCCGCTGCAGACTGGTGTATGTGGCGGCATCATCAAACACTTCGTCAATGTCCATTCGCTCACCGCCCGGCGATCCCAGCTGGACGGGCATGGATTGGTCCAGCGTGTTCAGCTCCTGCTCCAGAATCATGTTCTCGCGGCGCAGCTGATGATCGGTGTATATCTCGTCCAGCTCGGCCACTTGCTCCAGCAGCTCGTTCAACGTACGATCTTCGTCACTGACCACACCATCAACATCGCCAACAGCAGCACCAGCAGCAGCAGCAACAGTATCGGTGGACATTTCAGTCGCACACGGATCGACGCCACCGTCTGGCACATCGAACGAATTCGTCTGGTAAATATTGTTATTCGTATCCCCAATGACCATACGATTATCGTCACCAGATGACGCTTCATCACTGATGTTGTTGTTGTTGTTGTTGTTGGGTGCCACACTGAACTCGTTTCGTTGTATCCATTCGTTCGTTTTCTGATCGCTGGATACCGTTTCCGTGGCGAACGGTTTTTCTTCCACGATCGGAGTATCGAGCACGATCACCTCGTCGGTGCGCGCCGCGGGGGCACCGTTCGTGATCGGTTTCGGGCGGTTCGATCCCTCGAGGAGGATGCGCTTGAAGAGCCGGTCCTCGGGAGAGTCGCTAGGATTGTTCGCAAGATCACGCTGTAGAGACGAAAATCGGCGCCTACCTGTGTCTAGCGGGATGAACTTGAATTCACGAGCCTCCGAGTACGTGTTGTCCGATGGTCGCTCGAGCTGTACGTATGCCTGCAATGGAACCGGATATTCAGTATCTTCGATTGTCGCCGTTCGGCCGCCGTTCACTTACCTCCACGGAATCGGTGATATCGATCGATCGGTACGGTGGCGTCCTGAAACTGATGGCCACCTGCTTGTGGACGTCCGTGTGCGAAAACTCGGCGTAGTTCTCCCACACCGTCATGTTGCCCTTCTTCTCGAAGAACCGCACCTT
>NW_026455039.1:0-5233 GCF_943734635.1 Anopheles cruzii | reverse complement strand
AAGGTGCGGTTCTTCGAGAAGAAGGGCAACATGACGGTGTGGGAGAACTACGCCGAGTTTTCGCACACGGACGTCCACAAGCAGGTGGCCATCAGTTTCAGGACGCCACCGTACCGATCGATCGATATCACCGATTCCGTGGAGGTAAGTGAACGGCGGCCGAACGGCGACAATCGAAGATACTGAATATCCGGTTCCATTGCAGGCATACGTACAGCTCGAGCGACCATCGGACAACACGTACTCGGAGGCTCGTGAATTCAAGTTCATCCCGCTAGACACAGGTAGGCGCCGATTTTCGTCTCTACAGCGTGATCTTGCGAACAATCCTAGCGACTCTCCCGAGGACCGGCTCTTCAAGCGCATCCTCCTCGAGGGATCGAACCGCCCGAAACCGATCACGAACGGTGCCCCCGCGGCGCGCACCGACGAGGTGATCGTGCTCGATACTCCGATCGTGGAAGAAAAACCGTTCGCCACGGAAACGGTATCCAGCGATCAGAAAACGAACGAATGGATACAACGAAACGAGTTCAGTGTGGCACCCAACAACAACAACAACAACAACATCAGTGATGAAGCGTCATCTGGTGACGATAATCGTATGGTCATTGGGGATACGAATAACAATATTTACCAGACGAATTCGTTCGATGTGCCAGACGGTGGCGTCGATCCGTGTGCGACTGAAATGTCCACCGATACTGTTGCTGCTGCTGCTGGTGCTGCTGTTGGCGATGTTGATGGTGTGGTCAGTGACGAAGATCGTACGTTGAACGAGCTGCTGGAGCAAGTGGCCGAGCTGGACGAGATATACACCGATCATCAGCTGCGCCGCGAGAACATGATTCTGGAGCAGGAGCTGAACACGCTGGACCAATCCATGCCCGTCCAGCTGGGATCGCCGGGCGGTGAGCGAATGGACATTGACGAAGTGTTTGATGATGCCGCCACATACACCAGTCTGCAGCGGGCCTTCAAGAATCCACTCTCCATTACGCTCGGTCCACCGGTTCCTCCGAGACCGGAGCACGCCCGGCTCGATCCTGGCGTGTACGACGCGGTAGAACCACTGCACGTTCCCACGATTGAGGTGAGCTCCCTGAAGCGCGAGTCACCGGAGAACGAAAAGCTACCGCCGTTGCCTCCGAAGCGTGCCAAACCGAGCGTGCAGAACAAGGAAAACACGGCGCTCGATGCGAACGACGAGGTGCTCCTGAACACCATCATTCGCAAGGGCTCGATGCGCAGCCTGGTGCCGCGCCCCCAGTCCGACCAGATCATCATCATGAAAACGCCGGACAGTCCACCGACCAAGAAGCTGCCGCCGACACCACCCGCGTCCCCGTCGAAGGCGTCTACCAGTGGGTCGGCTGCCGGGGACTTTAGTACACTGCCCAAGAATGGCAGCAAAAAGCCGGGCTTCTTTTCGAAGCTGTTCTCGCGCAAGAAGAGCAAATCCGATCTGACAGCCAGCACGAGCACACTGAACCGCAAGACGCCAGGCGCCGGTCAGTCGGAAGATTCGACACCGGTCCATGGTGGTGCCGGTGGTGGAAAGAAGCTGCGCGATTCGACCGGCCGCGGTTCGTTCCGGGATGCGGTGGGCGATAAGCGTAAACCGGGAAAACCGGTTGCCCGCAGTGTCAGCAGTGTCAGTGCTCGCCGGCCGGCGTCCGAAGCCAATCCGGACTTTATCTACATCCCACTGAAGGGTGACGGTCCCGGCAGTGCCATGCAATCGCGTAACGGAGGTAGCGGAACGCACCTGTCCCTGCCGGGCAATGATT
The DNA here is from genome assembly GCF_943734635.1 of Anopheles cruzii. Classification (NCBI taxonomy): domain Eukaryota; kingdom Metazoa; phylum Arthropoda; class Insecta; order Diptera; family Culicidae; genus Anopheles; species Anopheles cruzii. Next base: position 3,443 of record NW_026455039.1, on the reverse strand, counting down.
CGTACGAACGGGCCAGTACAGCTTCACTGCCACCGCTCGACCGTAAAGCGGTCAGCGCGCTGCAGCTGGATGTGCCCATCCAGGACGGCAACCTGGAGCTGGTGGCGATCGCGGACGCACGCAGCATAAAGAATCTCGTCGAAGGCAACTACGGTGTCCAGCTGGACCCGAGCGTAGATCTGACGGAAGCGGAACACTTTGCCCTGTACACCTCGATAGCCCCGAACGCGGCGCTGAGCGAGTTCGACGAAACCTCCTGCTACTATGCTCTGGTCGAACCAAGTCCGCTGGCCTCACTCCAAACGCAGCAGCAACAGCAACAGCAGCAGCAGCAGCAATACCAAACCACCATGATGGCCACCAACAGTGACGTCTGAGAGGAGCTTTTCACTTTTGTTTTTGATCCCCTGCTGTGCCCTGACCTTTTGCAGTGTGACAACGTTTTGACCATATCATCCTAGAGGCCCTACTACAGGGCGGCACCCCTAATGACCACCCGTCCACATGCTGTAATGTCTTTAATTTTCTTTTTTTTTTTGTTTTCTCCGATCCCCATTCTATCGGTTCCGGTTCCACTAGCAGAGCTCCGGCGTAAGCGACAGAAAGTCGGCTCATCGAATGTGGGCATGGGGGTCACGAAGACCCAGGCAAGCATGAACGCCGGTTCCGTTCCGAAAATGTTCAAACTTGACGATGATGCAGGAACGAGCAGTTTAGTGCCTCGTAAGTTGCCATTCTGTTTTTCTTCTCGGTGGCGGGCTCTGTGGGTATTCCATCTTCTCGTGGAACCATCTTCTCTTCACGCCTCTGTCTCTCTCTGTCTGTCTGTCACGCCTCGTTCCGTGTCTTGAGTTCCTGGCGGTGGGCCTAGAACGTTGTTTCACCATTTCAAACCATCCGCACCTCCACGCGACATTCGTACTTTTGCCATTGCGGTTTTCCGTTTCAATCGATCTCGATGTTTCCCTTTTTGTTGTTGCACTCCATGCTCACGCCATCGCCGCACCTATTCACCTGTGGTATCCTGTGGTGTTTTTGAAGCCGTCCTTAATGGGGCATTTTGTACCGAAAACTCTTAGAAATTTGTAACGTTGGCAATTGTTAACTGTTGTTGTTGAGGGAAACGCAAGCATTTCCTAGCCGATCCCGTGGTTCTGGTCGCCACCGAACGAAAGGCTGATGTATTTTTCAGACCATTGCGTTTTTGGCCGGTAGTCAATGGTCCAAAATTTGTTATTGTTGGTATTTGTAACTGGACACTCGGATGTGTTGGTGGCTTACGCAGTGGAAACTTTGGGAATTAACTCACACACACACACTCCATTCGATAACAGAACATTGGATAAAGGATCAAGCATCATAAGTAATAACATTCATTTTGGGAAAACACCAAAACGCCCGTTGGCATATGAATTTGAAGTTCCATCATTGTAACACGTGCCATCTATTTGTGAAGTTTGTAAGCGGAAGCGGAAGGCTAGGGCGCATGCCCGGTCCGTGATGGTTCGAATGGAAGATTCGAATGGAACCGGACCGGATATGCGTAACTGTTAGTCCATGACCATGGCAGGGATAGCATTATTCAATTTGGCCAGAAAAAACAATTGGAATAATTGTGAAAATCCAGGTAGTTAAATTTGAGGCCGGCCGTCACCTTTTTGACGGTGCTAAAGACTACGCAGGTGGAGAATCGCAATCGAACTAGGGATTAAAACCAATCGTGTGAAGTTCGTCTGATGACGAGCCCCATTAGCCAATATGTATCGATTTCGAAGTTTATGTTTGCTGGAAAAAGTTATAGCGTAATGAGTGGGGAGTAGTTTTCGGACAGAACCTTTTACAGTACCCCAGCGTATGATTCTTTCTATCGTTTTTGTCTTGTTTCTACCGCCCGCAAACTATAAGGCAATAGTGTTTTTGCATAGAATAGCCAAACCCTGACATTTTTTCTTAGTGTCTTTTGAATGTGACAACAACATGTGGTTTTACAATATAATGAGGGGAATTTGTAGTCCATTGTAGAGTAAACGAAACCAAAGAAAACATACGGCATATGCGTAAACGTGAATGGCTCTCGACATCGCAGAGCGATCGTTAGTGTTAGTATTGTATCGAGTCAATCAATCACTAAGTCAACTTGTTAGTCTTTGAAAAAGATGAATAAAGGCAGTGAATTTATTGTAAGAACCAAACGAAAGTTATATTATTTAGATACACTCAAACTAAAGCTAGATGCAAGTGTACATCATCAACCGACTAGAAGCTGTAAGATGGCTCATGGCGAAGAGTAAGTTTGAAGAATGTCCTCGTTTTGTTGTTTCATCGTGTTGTGTTAGCTTACATTAACATTACGCCATTTCGTTACGCCAAGTCCCATCAATCTTTCTCATCATCAACTGTTCACCGTCGATCATGCATGAATTTTGGTTTCGAATTTCGTAACATATTTTCTATGTGCCCTAACCTCGTTAGTAATTGCTAAATGCTTGAGTTTCGTTGTAGCGTCACTAGAAGCGTAGTAAATCCTCTCACTAAAACAAGTCTTTTTTGCAGAGGGACTGTACAACTACAATCACAATTCGTTATTCATGCATATGCCAAAAGAGGAAATTAAGCACGAGCCAGGAGGTAAGGCGTTGGTGTACACCCTGTACCGGAAGCCGTCGTACCAAGCTATAACTTTCGACTGTTACAGAGTCTCCGAAGCACAATGCCACAAACCAGTACCAGTTGCAACCGATGCAAGGGATGATGAACACCCAGAGTACTTCTCCGGGACCCGATCGGTCTCCATCGAACCTTACTCCGTCGCCAGTGATGATGGGTGGTCCAATTTCACCGCACGATCCAGGCAGCATTACGCCAACACCCCCCGCGTACACCACGCTAAACGGACCGGTGGGAAATCTTTACTTCGAAGTAACCATGGCCAACCAACAGCACCACCACAACGCCACCAACCCCATGTTTGACCTGAGCATGCCCGGGCCGTCCAACGGCTGGGTACAACCAGTACCAACAACGAATCAAAATGGTCTCAATCGGCCTATGGATCAAACGCCTCTGAATGTTGGGAGCTTTGGTTCGCTACCGCTGGTCGGAGATCCAACCCTGGGCATGGTGTCTACCAGTATCCCGAACAACGTTACCCCCCAGTCCATGAGTTGCCTTCCGTCCATGAATTCCGACATCAACCTCAACATGGTCGACTTTGAACCGGTGCTGAACTCATCCGAGATACGGTACGTCCTGGGAACGTTCTCCAACTCGGACCTTAACCGCCTGGCGCAGGTTGCGCAGGGACAACAAACCGGCACCAGCTACCCGCAGCAGAGCACGAACATCCCGCAGCAAACGGTCAAGACACCACTGGCGGGGCAGCAGCAGCAGCAGCAGCAGCAGCAGATGCAACCGATGCCCGATCTTAACGACAACGACGAGGA
>NW_026455038.1:0-5234 GCF_943734635.1 Anopheles cruzii | reverse complement strand
AAGTTCATTTGGCGTTAGTGTGGAAAGTGAAATAAGTCAGTGGCTTAACATAAATCTTGTTTTAACGATTTATGGAGATAGGTTGGGGCCATATATTGAGTCGTTAAAACCAAGTCGTTGTCCCTCTCCCAGGCCATTACGACCGTCGGGGGTCATATCTTCCTTACCCTGGTAGGGTCTCGCCCCCCCGTTAGACCAGCTTGTCATCTGGTTTATGTTTTCCTCCCCTTTTCTCCCGAGCCGGCTGGCTGGTTGTTTGGCGAAATTACCGAATGTAATCACAACCGGCCGTCGTCGTCGTCGCAGTTACGAGTTCTCGGTGCGCCCGTAATGGTTGGGAACAGAGTGAAAAAGAGGAACCCCCCGGTTAGGTGGTTCCAGAGCGTAAAATTATCTATTAAGTCGTGGCTCCGTTTTTCTCTAGGTTCCCTCTCCAAAAACACGGTGCAAAGCGGATTCGCCGAGGTTGTTTGGGATGAAGCCAGCAGCGTTATCAACTCTGCGGAACTGTTTGCTTAATTCATTTAATGCATTTATCCTGGCGCTCCTAATCCACTCACGACCGCAATCATTCAACAAAACCGGGTCGCCGCCAGTTGGGTGGACCACCGGAAAACTCCATCGCGGACTTCATTTCGGACGTCCGGAGCCAGAATTTGCATTGTGTTTTTTTTTCACTTTCTAGGTTTCAAAAGTTTTTCGAACAAAAACCACAATCGGTCCGAGCATTTGGATTTATGTTCTGGACGCTGCGGTAAATTAAGGGGCGCCGGCGGACAATGCTTGCACAGTGAATGTGAATCCATAATCCGGACACGGCCATCCGGGGTAGAGTAATTTATTCTGCCAGAAGCGTGGGCTCTCCCGGTTCAACAATGGCCATTTGTTCACCTTCTTTAAGAAACGCAATCAATACTTTTATTTGGTGGGGACGACATCATAAAGTAGATAAAACTTTTCTATTGCCATGCAAATGTCGGTCCTTTGGGGGGGAGGCCAAACGATTGAGCCAAAAGTTTTAATTAATGAAGAGCGACAAGGTTAGGGCCAAAAATCGAGTAACTTGCTGGAGTTGGAGGCCACAAAGCCGCCCGACATTTTGGTGTGATTTTATTGTGCGAAATGGCGCGAAAAGCATCCCTTTTGGGGTGTAACCCATTCGCGGCATACTGTATAATTCACGATTCGCGGAGTGCTACGTCAACATCGCCCAGTTACTGAATGATATCCAAACAAAGGGAATACTAACCAAAAAAAATGGCCCATTTACAGTACTCGGCGCCCGTCACTGTTGATTCGGCACCCATACACAGGCCCGGGGTCCGGAGCATAACGAAAAACAGAGGACTTTCCAACATGTGCAGCATATGCATATTTGATACAGTTCGCCAAACATACGGTCAACGTGCCGCGGTGTGAATGAACATTGCTCTCCGAACCTTGCGAAGGATGTGTGTGTATGAATCGACCGCAACATGCAGCATAACTCGGGCTCGCATTCGTCGCTCAGGCTCAGGATGGACTCTTCCACGTTGACGAGACGACGGATAAGTGATAATTGATTCCGCATACAGCGAAATAGTCACACACAGCACATTGCACAGCACAGACACACGACTGCCGGTCCCGGTCGGTTGGAAGAAAACTTGCTCAGCAGATGAAGTGGCCACATGAAAACCACACACATCCATCCCCCCAACCCGAACCCTGCCCGGCCGAAGCAGATGTTCATAAACTTCTCATACCCAACACGGGCCCCGGCACTGTAAGCCCGATAGTATGGTGGTCTGCCCGATTTTCCGAGAAGAGTGCAACAGTCGACAGCCCATCGTTTGACACCCGTGGAGAAATTTGACTCCATAAAATACTGGCACGGGGCACATCACAGAGGATGGATGGCGGCCGAGCAACAGAAGGCTGGTTTATCTGCCATGCAGAGAGCGAGCCAACCGACCAACGTCCTTCCCAAAAAAGGGTAAACGATATGCTCGATAGGCTTAAGAAAAGTGCTACGCCAGCATGGACGTGGGACAAACTTTCGGTGCTTTCGGAGCTTCTACTGCTGCTCCTGATAAGCCCTCTCTCTCTTTCGCATGGTGACGCACACTGAATGGGCCTGTTGCAGAAATCACTCAGCCAGCTAAGGGTAGCCCCAGACGCTAGTGGCTTGGGGGTCATTTCCGAAAAAAGTATCCGCAAAACTTAATCATCGCCCGGCCAGGCACGCTCGGTGGGTTGTCTGTCGGTTGATACAGTTTTTTCTCTCTCTCTCGCTCTCATGGTTCCATGAAGGGCAGAATGTGAATGCATGTCTTCGGAGCAATGAGTATGTAACTATCGCTTCAATGATGAGCCATGAAGGATCACTACAAGATTTTTTCATAGCACTAACCACGGCCCACAAGGGACTGCCCAAGGGATCTTTACCCGGTCAGGTTGGAACTTTCTAAATTGAAATATTGCAAATCTGGCGTAAATGTTAGTGCCCATGAATTACGGGCGCCTTTTTTGTGGTGCGGAAAGTTTTGAACAACTGTAACAAATATATTCCTCAAATGAAGATTCAAATGAAGTAACTCGCGATCTGTTTGTTGGCTTCCCGATTCATAGTCAAGCCAAGTTGTGATAGAGAAAATAAAGCGACGAAAAGGATACAAAGTTATATGACTGTCTACTTCAAAGCAGGGCCAAAACATTACATTTTTCGTAAAATCAAGTAGCAAAAGTAAAGATTGATTACAGCCCTATCTATTGGACCAAAGCTGGATTGTAACACCATCAATGAAATTGAGAAGCGCGCGTTTGTTGATAGGCTTTACGTTTAAGTCAAATTCTTATCCTCTATAGCTTTAAACTGAGGCTTAATTTAGATTCATAAATCCTCGATTACTCTTCCCAAATAATCCTACCTTAATCCTATTTGAAACCAAAACAATTTAAATGGTGCAGTTTCTTGTCTTTCAATCTGTGCAAAACCCACGAAGCGCCACAGGAAAAAATGATAACCTACTCGGTGGTCATCGACTGTAACAAACAAGCTTGGTTTACATCCCATTTCCTAGCTTTATTGGTGCTGATTCCCAAACATCGGCCTCAAGATCCACTCAACCACAATGTTACGACAGCCTCCCGTCGGGCCAAACTCCGGGGCACGGGGCAGCAGTCAAGCAAAAGGAACATGTTCCACATCTGATTGCACCACCACCACTCCGAGAGAAGGGCAGCCGCAGTCCCCGGTGAGATGGCACAAAAGTAGAACCACGACTCTTTCTTGAGTGATTACGATGACGATAATGATGATGACCGGTCCGCCCCGTTCCGCCCCGCGCACGAGGCCATACTGGATTTGGTGACAATCTTTAAATGAGGAAGGATACCACCAGCCATCCACCGACCCTTTGTCGGACCCTTTGGAGCAGAGGGTGGCGCCATTGTTTCCTATGTGCCCTCTCCCGATGAGCATGAATTGCGGCCATAATGCGCCGCCATGCGGTGGGAAGAGATGTGCGGCACGCAGATTCGCTCCGACACGTGACAGGCACGGGCCAGAGGAATAGGAGTAGGAATGGGGGGCTCGCCGGCCCCCAACAGCAGCAGTAATGAGGGTGATGTGCACTAAAAAGAAATTACGGGAAAATGAAACGCACCGGCGTCGGTTACACCTCATTTCGCCAGAAGTCACCCCCCGCCTAGGCAGACACGACGGGAAGCGCGCCTCGACCTACATCCCTCGTCGTCGTCGTCGTCCCATGAGCAGAGGTGAGCAGAAGCGCAAATCTTCAAGTCACTCGCGCCCACCGTCGACACATTCGGATCTTGGGCGTGTTTTGGGTGGGTTCAGAGAAATGGAAATGATGGGATGTAAAACGGGGTTAGTGAACGGCATCATGTGCCGGCCTGCCAGAGCCATCGTTGGCCCCGAATCTAGGTCACATCTAGGTACGTTTCGCTCCCACCTACAGACAGAAGGGTTCGCGAGATGGCGCGAGACCGCGTTTGCATAAACTCGGCCAGAAAGCTCGGCGGCGGCGGCGTTGGCGGCCCTTCTCGCAACTAAGGAGCGTTCGTAGCAGGTGGAAAACTTTTATGTCCCGCGTCCCGCGCACCCACCCCAGGACCCGCGCTCTCCAGGAGATTTTGTTTCCGAAAGTGACAAAAGGCATATGAGGTGAGAGAGCGCCACCTGATGAACGTTTAATGTTCGCCATTTGAGGTTCGCCCTTCGAAGCCACCTTCGGGGTTCGGCTTCAGCAAAGGGTACCCTCTGTCTTGGCGCCACGGTGTCTGCGGTGGCATGATGGCATACAAATGACACACGAAGAAAGTGAACACCTTTGTTCCGGCGGGGAGGGGCGGGAAACATTGTTGCTTCCACAAAGGGTGCCACATCTAGCAACCCAAGCACCAGGAACAGAGTCTGGGTGTCGTTGGCACAGACTTGGCAGCTCAAACAAAAATATATTCCCAGAACAGAAAGCAACAATTAAAGAGCTTTAAAGTTTGTCCAAATGTGGCCGGCTTCAAGGATCGAGTCAAAGGATCGAGCGTTTCGGTGAATGCAAAACCTCCGCGAGTTCCAGTGAAGCCGGAGGCACTAAACAACGAGCTCGGATAATGAGGTATGATTAGAGCAAACAAATGGAAACTTTCCAAGAATCAGATTTTGACTCCCCACCCGTTAGGGACCCGGTCGGTACCTTTCAAGATGTGGAAACCATCTATAGCGCTCACTCTGCCACCAACTCCAGAGCGGTAAACCAGCTCGGGTTCCACAGGCCCAAGTTTTGTCAAACGCCATCCTGCGGGCTCTGTCCGGAGGCTGCTGGCTTACCATTCGGCAGAGATAGGGAGTCCAAAGTCTGCCCAAGATGGTTCCCACAATGGGTAGAGAAGTGGTAGTGAGAAGCCATTATGGAAAATGCAACACCGGTGTGGAAAACTGTTCGCCTTTGTCGCCATAGTTTGCCTCATCCTGGTGGACTCATTAGGCAATGGACAGAAAATGGGAAGCCCGGCGGGCGAAGGGACGGCGGGCTAATAACGCTCCAGTCGGCCGCCAGCAGTGGAGTCTGTTTTAAGTGGGGACGCTTGAAGAAAGCTGTTCCCGGGCCAGGTATAACGATTGCGCTCTGAAGGATTCCCTGTCGTTTGCTTCGGTCGTTGTCGGAAGAAAAAGAACTTACACTTGGTGCAGTTGCTTGTAAAATTGGAGCCATCTTGCGCAAACTGTGCCC
>NW_026455037.1:0-5235 GCF_943734635.1 Anopheles cruzii | reverse complement strand
GAGAAAGTAAGAACTCTGCGGACCCCGGTTTAGAACGGTTTTAATGTGGCCGTATGCTTTCCTTTCTTTCACCGCATGGACTAAGTACGAGGCTACACGACGCCAAGCGTTAACATGCTTACGCTGCACAACATTGCAGACGAGGAGATGAACAGTTTGCTGACGCAGAAGCAAAAACTTCTGCTCGAGCTGAAGCACTACGAAAACAACATCAAGTACAACAAGGAGATACTTGGCAGCACGAGCGAAAGTAATCTGGTGCAAAGTGTTCCGGATAATGTTGGGATCATACCGTCGAATACGCGCCTCCAGATCGGTATCTCGACCAGCTACGGTAGCAGCGATATGAATATCGATATCACGGTGTCGACAAACAATTCCACCACGATCCGGGCGGTGCTGATCTTTGCCGATCAACTGTTCAAGGAGGAAACACTAATCGCACACCTGACGAAGGATGTGTCGAGGATACTGATACCGCTGAAAACCGTCAAGGACAATGCGCAGGACATCCACATCAAGGCATTCGTCGGGTACCCGAACAGCGTGCAGTTTCACGTGTTCGAACTCACCCGCCAGCTGCCCAAGTTTGCGATGTACACCATTCCTCACAATTTAACGGGATCACCGAAAAGTATCTGTAAGTTACGCTGTAGACCAATTATTATACGCCATCCAGGAGTTGCGAGAATTTGATTATTTCAAATTAGTTCATTCACTTCAATTAGAGTTCGTTGTTGAATTCAATTATTTGCTGATTCTTCCAGAAACCAAAAGTGCCTTATCTGAACCTTAAAAAAGCATCATCATTCGCGCGCGTTTCTTGGTGCTAGTGCCACGCTCACTGTAACTGTCTCCCCGTAGGCGACCGTAAATCTTAAGTAAACTCAAAATGCAAATACCCCACCCGAATACGGCGCGGTTCACATGGACATCACAAAAAGTGCAAGAACATGTTTTGAACAAGTTTACCCTGCTCGCCGGACCTTTTTTTGGACCCGTTTGTACATACGGAGAGATTGGTTTTTGCACTCGTCTGCAAGCGCCCGTTCTTGTGGCCCGTTTTTGGAGAGCGACGGTATGGTGTGACTCTGCCCACCCGTACACGATCGCCCACCCGAAGGGGAACGATCTGATGCAGCTTTCTTACCGACAACGGTTTATCCTTTTTCCACAATTCCGCACGATTCAGCCTACATAAACAGCCTGCCAAAACCGAAGCCCGTTGGCCCCGGGGAGTGTTACGTCGAGTTTCGGATCACGGAACGTCTGAAGCGCCTTTGCATCTGGGTCAACCAGGTAGGGTGTTGCGTGGCGATGGTGCCCACTGATTGCAATTTGCACTCCTTGAAGTTGCACCTAATCCGGTGATTTGGTACCGTCCTCCGCCAGAACTTCCTGCTTCCGTCCGACATCGAGTATGTGACATCAGACGCTGACGCTACGGAACTGCACCTAAACCTCATCAGCCTCCGCACGGGCAAGAGCGTGTGGCTGCACTTTAGCTACGACGGCAAGACACGCTTCTACACCGAGGACATCGGTCTCGCCGGTGACCTCGTACAGTCGTTGGCGCAGTTTCTGAACACGGACAGCCTGAACGTAAGTGCATGATGAATGAACTAATTGTGCTCGAGCGCCGTTGCGCCGTTCTGGCGCAGAAATTGGAGTAAGTGGCTCGGCAGTAAAGTTTATTCTCTTTTCTGGCGTCACCAGTCCATCGCCTGCTTCCCGGTCGTGTACGATGAAGTTAAAGAGCTCTTCGGGAAGCTGCGTGGCCTGCAAGAAACGGAGAAGCAGATCAACTCGGAGATTGTGGAACATGTGAACCAAATCAAGAGCCATCTCATACGGGCCGAAGATGCACGATACTATAATGGGTGAGTCGCTGGCGGCCGCAGTGCGTCCGGAGTGTGAATTTTAAGCAGAAAAAGCCTTCGAGGAAAGAGCGCGCCGGTAACCGATACCGTCATCGACGGAACTTCACAGCCGCGCCATTTGCCGTTTCTCGTTGTTGTCGTTGACCGTTGTTTGCGATGATGTCACGATCCTGAAAAATGTCTGACGACTTCTCTCCGGGGCCACTTCGTTCCGTCGTGGACCTTCTTCTTTTTGCAACTGCACTCATACCGGTTTCCCACCACCCACTAACGCTCGCTCTACCCCGCTCCGATCGCAGAGAGGACGTCATCAAGCATCACAACGGCATGATGGCTACCAACGAAGATCTGGTGAAGAGCTACAAAATCCGGCTGGCCAACACGAACGAAATACAGCACACTCTGAAGCGCATCCACGGAATTCTGTACAACGCGTCAAGGTTGAGAGGTAAGACTCACGGCTTTACGAGGCACAGCGAAAAGACACACCCTCACGCACTTGCCACCCACTTTTTGGAGGTGTTTTAACACCTCATTGTCACGTGAACGCCGATGGAAAGGTGGCATGTGTCCATACGTTGATAAAAAAACGTCAATGAACGACGAAACCATAAACAACCGTTTTACTCTTTCGTCCGAGCCGAATGGTCCGCGCAATCGCAACTCCAATCTGCTGGCAGACCGTCGTGAAACGACTTCATGGACATGAATAATTCAAACGCGCGCAGTAGCATTCCACCCGCGAACAAACGGTCGTTTGTTACGAGTTTGGTTGAAGAAGTAACTTCGCGCGTCGAGTGGACCAATCAACCCGAGTCACTGGACTCTGGTGCTTAAGTGCTTAACTGCCCCGGTGGATGATACTCTCTAAAAAATGCCGTGACTAATCAAATTTCGCGTCAGATTGGACCCAGACTTTCTTTCCCGTGGTGGTGGACTGCAAATTTTAATGACCGCGGGAATTGAAATGATGTTTCCTCAGCCTCGAAGCAGCAAAACGGGTTGTTGGATATCGCACTTTCCCCCTAAATATGGTTTCATCTCCGAGTGATTTAAACAATAGTAGGTAAGAGTCCCAAGCAACGGTGTCACACCGGATGCAACCATCATTATTCAAGACCTTCGATCGTATGGGGTAGGCAAAACAAACAAGCGCAAGTCAAAATGCACCACCTACATTCCATTCGAGGCTCCGTTTCGTCACTCACGATCAGTGTTTTATTGACGATTTGCTCAAAGAACACCACCGGGTCAGAAGTGAGCGTCGATTCAAGTGGCCATTTATTCTCTCTCTCCATTCTCCCTACAGCTGGCACCTTCGCAGCAGGAATGATCGGCAGGTTCAAGGAAGCACTTAAGACGAACAACATCGACGCGGTACTTAAGATCATTGAGCTGGGCGAAATGTAAAGCCAGGCGCCCATGGTCCGTTAGTGAAACAAAATCACCCACCAACGGGCAATCGTTAAGCACCAGTCCTCACGGTCGGGGTAGCAGTCTTCACTCTTGGGTCGATGAAGTAAAAATTGTTGGCAGTTCATAGTGGCCGATGTTGACCGACGAACGGATGAGTTTTCGCTTGCAAAGACCGTTCGAATCGATCGAACGCAATAATCGATCTCGGAGGTGGCGACACTTGCGAACCTCGCCCATGCCGCACATTTCTCGGAACTATCCTGCCCACGGTCCCCACATCCGACATCCGAGTTTCACGAACCGTGCAGCGACCCACCGACCCACGTCCTACGCGCCTCAAGCGAACTGCACGAATGGAAGTGCTTTCGCACGACAAATAAATCAGTGTCGTGTAGCCGGTTTTAGTAGTGCCACCATGGAGACACCACGACGGCGGTCTGTTAGTCATTAGTACTCTGTAACGGTTGGCCATAAAACACCACCTACGTGATCGACGATCGTGCTGAATGACTTCATAGCGCTGGTGGGGTCTAAAACACACGTTTCTAGAGCATCAGCAGGCGCTATCGGGGAATGGCTACTATTCCTGCCATTCAGGGAATAGGGAAGGCCCTTGTCAAACCAGAATCACGTTTTGCATGTGCAACTCCTAATTGCCGATAATCAGCCAAGCACCCTGACCGATGGGAGATTCCCATATTGGAGGTAAGCAAAACTATTGCAAACAGTACCACGAACGCCACGTACCACTTCAGAAAGGCTGCCAAGTCTCGTGACCAAACTCAGGCCCATCATCACGGTCGCGCAATATCTCCAAAACGAGCCTACCGGGGCCACCGCGAGAAACAGGTTTTGACGCAACAAAAGTTGCCGGGTTTCGAGTGGAGCTATAAAAATAACAAAACACCAAAATGCCGGCCACCAACCTGAACCCCTGTGTACGTAGAGCCGGCCGGAGTCACTGCTGGAGCCTGCGGAGTGAAGAGAGTCAAACCATGTACCAGAGTACGAGCTTCTCGTGTGGCGAAGACGTTGGCGTTCGACAAACTCGTCAGGGTCAGGCTTTTTGCAGCCCGCGGCGAGAATCGCGAAAGGTTCACCCATACACTGCACACCGGAATGGGTTCCCTTCTATAGGGTGCATCTCGGAGGGACTACATTTTGCCAGACGATGCACCACACGCAAATCATCGGCGCAAATTATGCGGCCTGCCGAACGGAATCTGGTAAATTAAAAAAAAAACACAGAATTAATAGTCTGTCTAAAAAAAGACGAATGAAGGCGATCGTTTTAAGGAAAAAAGAAAGAAATGAATAACTTTTGAAGGATAGCAAAAATATAGTCCGGCATGGATTTCGGCATGCATCTCAGTGGCCAGAATACAGCCAAGGAAATTGGTTTTTTCACAAGCAATCTAGTTGCCATTGCAGTGTGTGATGCTAGATTGCAGTCCAGCTTTTCAATAATAAATAATGCAGCCGACGTTTAGAGTAGACTACAGACTGCTCGTGTTTGTATTAAACCTGTAAGTAGTTTTGTTTAATTCAAGAAATACCTATTTCACTATGCTTTACAATATTTATCGAACCTGGAACCAATCGGTGGCATTCATGGGAGTAGAATAATAGATCAAACCAAACATCATACAATGAATTGAAATCAAACATCAAAGTATATTTTAAATATTTAATTCCGGGCCATTCCGTGTCAATAAATTCACTAGAGTAGAGAGACGCTTCATCACTGATTAAATCAAGCACTAAAGAGTGCTGTCAATTTGGTACCCATGTGCCTTAGTTCACTAATGCGCCCGGCAGTTTATTTCGCTACCCGCTTCATCAGCATATCCACGTGTTCCCGCGCCTAGATTGCGCGTCAGTCGTAAAGATTTCAAGGCCGACATTCGTGCCAGAGTAGATGCAATTGCACTGATAAGCA
>NW_026455036.1:0-5236 GCF_943734635.1 Anopheles cruzii | reverse complement strand
GTCATGGTGCACAGTAGAAATAAGATTACTACCTCTTGCACGGCAGAATCACATCAAGAGATAGCGACGGCTTAAGAGGACCGTCATGCATCGCTCAGAGATTGCACACCAGATCAGAAGTTGGCCAAATGAAATTTTCACACAAGATGGATATAATAAACACAAATAAATATATTTATAGTGTTGTTTAGTAGTAGGAAAGTTATAATAAAAGACTCCAAGACCTCCAACAACATTCAAGATTAACAGTTTTTTCTAGTCCACCTAACAAGCGACTATTCTTTCCTCTTTTGTTAATAGTTTAAATCGAATTTCCTACCTATCGGATTGCCATGTGGAGATTTCACCTTAGTTGACGATGCTTTTTGTAAACCGAAGGTACGAATCTTTTTAGGTCACCTCCATACACAAGGCGATTATATGTTAGGTATAGGGAGTCCACTTGGCACGGCTGAAAGTTATTGATTGTTGATAGATAAGTATAGCGAAGGTATCCTAGCATGTTCGTAATAAAATCATCGTCAAATCTTCGCTGCACAGCTTCAAGGACTTCCGGTTCCGTTTCCGTCGGTTAGGAGTACAGCTAAACTTCTACCTAGATCCTTTCGCCTTAGATTGCAGAAACTCATCAATGTATTTACAAGGACAGGAATTGCTTTCTGCCGGTAATCGTATGTGGCTGAGAAAGCTACCTTTCGATTCCACTGGTTACAAATATTTAGCCATATAGCTGAGGTGCGAGTACGATAAACCAGCAAAATACTCAGAATTGGGTTCTTTGGGCTTTTATGTGCTTCGACAGCATGTTTAACTCCTTTTTTCGTGAATTTCAAATACAGAATACAATATGTTTCTCTTGTCGATTTCGAACATGCTTACCTACGTATTAGAATAAATTATATGTACCATAAGAGTGGAATAACGAACACATACAATCAAGGAAATGTAGCATTTTTTATGGAAACGTCGATAAATTGCCCTTTAAAAGCAAAACAATCAAAACTTCAGGCAGTGCGACTTGAAACGGATGTCTCAAAATCTGTTCTGGCATCATTTTATTGAGAAAACGTGAAGCATTCTTTCGAAAACCATCTGAAAATGGGAGAATTGTTGATGTTTCTTTTTAATCTTCAATTCCGATACACACGCACCGTACACATTTGATACCGGGCCACCAGTACCGGAGAATGTCAACTCAACCAACCAATACATGTTGGTCTTATCATGGCGTAGGCCGCGTACAAGACCTTGTCGGTTATATTGACTGTAAACTTTATTATGCTAATATTTTTCAGAACAGCAGAAGCCGATAGAGCCTCGCATGCATAAATTTGATGGTGTAAAATGGGTGACCAGGCGCCTCCATTATTTCCGTACTTTGAAACCCTTTGAGCATTCGTGGAATGCACGGTTCGTTTTAAACACACTTCTGGAAGTAAACAATAGGAAATTGCTGCACTCAATTGTTACAACATTTTGCAGTCGATTCGGGGTTTTTCATCATTCTGTTTCTTGTGTGCATACGCAGTATAGATGACAGTCAACGCACTTTGTCAACGAGTCTGTGGATCTACCCTACGCAGATTGGACCGTTGGAGTTGGAGCTCGTTTGTTTGAAGGGCAATTATTATAAAGATCGTTGCTTCCAACTCAGACGTCAGATAGTTGAAGCTAAGCTGCGGAAAAAAGGGTTTTTAATCAGCGTTATGCAATTAACGATTTCTTTCATTTCACTATTTAATTCTTTATGATGAGTTTCAAAGTATCACTCTCTCTCAGAAATCTTGTGACAAAGCGTTAAGCGTGTCAAACCAACCTTCAATAGTGAAAAATGAAGAAAAATCAATCAATAAAAAATGAATGCATTTGTTATCAATTGGTCAGTGTTTGGTTGCATAAATTCATTTTATATCATAAAAGATAGTTTGCATGTCGTCAGAACTAGAGTTTTTAGGAGTTTGAGGTAAAGTTATCGATAATAGAACTATGTGTTGCACTGAACACTGTAAGCAACACTGAAACCTTACAGTTTTCTACAGGTATAAAATTATTTTCTATAAAAAAATTACATAAATTAACCTTTCAAATAAAAGTTCAAGCATCGAAAAAGTTCAGCCGTTTTTACAAGTATTTATAACCAAATGCAAAAGTGCACGTTTTTTTCAACACCCCGTAGTAGTTAATCGATACGATGGTATTTTAAACACTACAAATATTTGAATACTAAATATTTAGAACTACTACTACTAGTTCCACGACCCATTTATTATCAAAATGACCAACTGACTACACGAAAAATGCGAGTCTACTGAGATAATAAAACTCAGTTACTTGACAATTCAACTACTTTTAGTAGGACTGGACTAGAACTGACTTTTACAAGTGAGCTTATCGTTTTGAAACAGCCGTTTTATCGTTTTTTGGCTCCCTAAGTCAAAATAATTTTTATTTCGGAAAACCAAACAACGGATATTATTTCTTTTGCAAAACTAATTGATTCCTCATCTACGAAAAATAGGTTCAGCGTTTTGTTCTAGCCTAAGTCTGAAAAAACGGGTGAGGCTATCATTATGAAAAGCAGTGTAGAACCATAAATATCATTTGGTATTAGGAACATTATTTGGTTTTCCGAGTGGTTGTGTTCTACCAAAGCTAGCCTTTTATGTTTTCTATGGATATGATTATCCCTATCAGTTCAGCATAATTACAACTCTTTTGACAATAGGTGCATATTTCCTTGTTCTGCAGTGACGCTGTAGTACAGCATAAATATAACAGAGCAGGAAAAACCACTCGTAATGGGCTTCATAGCGATATATAGTACTGTGCTTCAAATAATACTTACGGTCCACATTAGTCATTGCTAAGGCGGTTAACATGAACATGGCAAAATCCAATGTGCAGAAGAAAAACTAGGAGTATTTTTCACTAATTTTGTTAATACAAATATGACAATTATATAAATTATGATAATATTATAAATTGTTGCAAGTATGTCTTGTTCGTCACTAAAAACTAAAGGTTGCTGAAAGCGAGAGCGGGCGGATGGCTCTTGTTAGGTAGCACTTCGAATTGAAATTCTGTTGATATTAAATCTACCAAAGCTGGGCCAAAAAGTAATGTACCAAACTTTATACGTGCTGCGGTTGACAATACATGACAAATCGACCGTCACCATCACATAACTACACCAACCATAAATTTAACAAAAACTTCTTTTGCGTCGTTATTGGAAGTTCGGCTGTGCGTTTGCATTCGTTATATTTCTAGATGGCTCTATGTTTGAAGCTTTGTATCTACATAAGCAATATCTATTTGCTGAAAGCATTTCTTTCTGTGCACTCTTATGTGTAAGAGCAACATTGGATATTTTCATGTATAAAAGTGTGTATTATTTGACAAATTATCATAACCGAATCCAAGATAACCGCTTCACTCTTATTTTAAATCGAGAATGCGCGGCGGTTTTTTGCCTGATAAACCTGAACTGTCTCAATATTGTCCATACAATCCGATTGGCAAATTGATACAAAAAATTACAATATTAAACACTAAAAATTAACAGGGCTGAATTAAGTTAAACATTCTAGCTTGACTTGTAAAAATATGAAAATTGAAACGATACTATAGAGAGTAATATCAGTTCATCGTAAGAAAAAAAAAGACATGCGAGTTTTTAAATTTTAAGAGATCTAGTGGAATTTATCTCCTTTCTGCCCTATCTTATTGATCCTTTCTGCCCTATTTACAGAAACTTGTTTCATATTTAATACAGCACGCATTAGCCATTTGTTAACTTAACATTACCGTTACCAACTTTTGATAATAAATTTAGTTACACGAATAATTTATGATACAGTTTCGATAGCGATCCTTTTCAGAATATTTGCATTTAATCGGTTATTTGCAATCATTCGGCATTCCAAAGTTCTCCTCTTGTATCCTTTTTCCTCAATGCTAAGGATTGGATTGTGACGGATGTTTATTACCTCAGTAACTGTTATACTTTCCATCGTTTTCAATGAAAGTCTAGTTCAACTGATTACCGTCCGTTACTAGTTACTCCGATAAACATCGGTTGCTCACAAGATCTATAAGATACGGGTGATTAAGTGCCGACAGCTTGGTATTTATACCATCACAATTCTCGTCGGCAATCGCTGTTCTTCAACACGGTTACGAATCATGGATCGTAAGAATGGGTAAAATGGTTTCTCTTCTAAGCAATTCACGAACAAAATTCTCTTACAGAAAGTTTCATGAAACATGCCTGCAGCACATAGACTTTGATAGATTATACATGGAGATTTATTTGCAATTTATTCACCAGTTAATTTTTAAAGATGTAATACGTAACTACAACTCTCTCAGTTAAAAGTCTCGATGAACTAATTGCAACTATTAATAAAAATATTGAAACCATGGTTTTTGAAAAGATGCAGCTTAGATTAAAAAGGCAAAGCCCATACCATGATTCCAGCAATTGCAAACCGTTGCGTTTCAATGAACTACTCATCGGCCCAGAAACTGGCCCGAACCAGATCACCTGAGTTTTTAATTTTATCATGTCATTTACGCTTATTCAGCAACTAAACCGGAGTGTGGAATTAAATTTTTACGTGTCTTCTCATCAGCGCTCGCTTGTTCTCCAGCGCTAGCTCCCTTTATGACCAGCTGAACTACTTCGTGTCTGAGACTTCTTTGGACTACTATTCGGAGGTGGTTTACTTTCCCTACAGCGACAACTACAACATCTACTCGTACCGAAACGAAAGCATCAAAAACTTTCGAGCTTCGATAACATGCTTATGCATGTGTGTATGTTCGAGTATGAAATGCAGGCGAAGCATGTTACATGTCTGCACACTTTGTGCGGTTTGTCAGACATGTTGCACCAAATTGGTATACAAAGCACAAAACTTCGTTGATGCTTTTGTAAGGCTTCACTCAATCTGTGTGCGTCATTTGATCATCCTGACAAGCTTGTTGTGGTCATACCGTCACGCCCGGTTCTGGTTTCTTAAAACTTAAAACGGTTACAGGTTCTCCGCAAGATTATGCCGGTGGTGCGAGCTTTTCAAACCAAATTTTACTCTACACCACGTTGGTAACATAGATTGACGTAGTAATTGGGAAATAAAATGGTATCCCATCCCATCATCCGGATATTCAGAAACTTCGCCAAGAAATACACTGCTTTTCCTAATGATAGAATCACCCGTTTTTTCAGACTGAG
>NW_026455035.1:0-5236 GCF_943734635.1 Anopheles cruzii | reverse complement strand
CATTTCGTTATCAAATCTCCCCTCTCTTTCGTCTACTGCAATTCCGATGCGTTTGCTCTGATTCCTCTCTCCCAGAATTTTGCGCTGATCGCATCTAAATTGTCTCCTTGGCAAGCAAGTTATTTTCATTAACCCTTCCTTCAGGTTAATTTCCGCTCCTTGCTGCTGCAGGAACGCTAAACCTAAAATTCCTGGTATTAATAAATCCTTAATTACGTAAAACCTAACTAAGAAATTACTCCCTTCAATAATTAATTGAAGCTCGCACGATCCCATTGTAGTTATAGTATTATTGCCTATGCCTGTAATTTCTGCTTGATCGCGGCAGTCTATTACCCGTACACCTATACTCTTGGCCTCGTCCCACCTAAGTAAATTAACTGTGGCGCCAGTATCAATGTAGTATCTCGTTTTTCTTCTAGTGTTTTCTTGCGTTGCTAATGTAACGTATACCATTTCATCCTGGCTGCTTTCTAACCGTACTAACTTTTCATTGATACCTCTTGCAGTTTGTTTCTCTTGCCTGCTTGTTTTATTAACCATGTATATTTTCGCTTGCGTTCTTTTTCCCCCGTACTGCGCGTCCTTGTTTCTACGGCCACAATTGCCTTCGTACCTGTGTCTATATCTCTCTTCACCGTCCTTTTTGCAGTCATCATTTCTTGGGTTGTTTGAATTACTAGCGTTTCTTTGCCAGGCCTCGTTCCTTGGTGGGTATCCTTTTTCCCTTCCTTCGTGGGTTTCTTTTTGTGGCCTATAGCCTCTTTGCCTATCTATCAGTGCCCACCCTCGATTTTGTAGATGTAGTCGAGGAGCATTACTTTTATCAAACATCTGTCGGCGATTACCTATATGCAGGGTTCTGAGCCTTTCTTCAATCTTTTCTTCCTGAATAATATTTCTGTAATCGCCTTCTAATTGTTTTAACATTTCGGCTAGTTCTAACTCTTTGTAATTTCTGGCTAGTCGTTTAAGTATGCCACTGTTTAACCCTCCAGTAAAGTGGAGTCTCAAATGCTGTTGTGCGTACGATTTTCGGTCTCCATTGGTTCTTTCATATTCTTTAATGTAATTATAGAGATCCATTGTTCTCTTCCTGTAGCTTTGGAATGACTCATTTTTCCCTTGTTCGAGAATCTCAATTTCTAACATGACTTCCTCCAGTCGCATATCTCTACCGAATTCATTGAATAAATTCTCCTTGACTTCCTGCCAGCTCTTAGCCTTTATCCTCGAGTAAGCTGTCGCCGCGGGTCCTCTCAATTTTGCTACTACTGTTCTAATTAGCGCGTCTTGCGAATCCTCCGGAATGAGAGATGCTATGTAGTTACCCTGATCTACTAAAATTTGCACCTCCTGATGATCTCCTGCGAACTCGGGTAGCAGGTTCATTGCCATTTTAATTATGTTTGTCGGAGTCATTTTAATTTCTTTATGCTCTTTTGGTTTCTATATTCTATATTATGTTAATATTTTTACCCGGAGGTTACTTTAAAAAGACTCGGTATTATATCAATGTTTTTTCTCAATTTCCTGAACACGTGTATGAGTACACAGTAATTACTTTAAAAAAGTCTAACCATTCTTCACGCAATATTGCTTGTCTCGCATGTCACTTCATTATTCAAACTTTGGCACCTTACTCACAGGATTGCTGCCTCCAAACTGCGTTCTCCAAGATCGGTGGCTGGTCCTCTGTTGCACGATCGATGGCTGTTCTCAAACTGTAATTTCCAGATCGATAGCTGGTCCATGGTCGATGGCTGCTCCTATGATGCACGTGCCGAGCGAAACTTCCAAGCTCCTTCCTCTGTTTAGGTGGCGTCGATCTTCGTCGTTCTTCCTTCTAGGGTGCTTCGTTCGTCCTTCGTAGTTATTTCTTCGATCCACTGCGTTTCTCCATTCTACTGCTTCTCCACTATCACTGGATTAACTCCCACTATCACATTCACTATACTTGCACTGTCATTTTTGTCTATATGGACTTTGGGTTGCTTCCCACCGGGAATTTCCAAAATCCTGGGTATTCATAATCCGAACACCGCTGTCACCAGTTGCACGGACCTACCTTGCGGTCTGAGATCCTGCAAAGCTTTCCAATGTGGAAAACACTTACTTCTTTTCACGATCGGGCGGACTGACGAACCTAAGACTTAAATGATGTTACTCGTCGAAGGTTTCAGCTTAACAATCAGCACGCGACGACTGACTCCGACTCAGCCGCAGCCCGACTCTCTCTGACGGTGTCCCGTCAACTTTATTATATATATATAAACTTACAATAATTTGGTCGCCCTCAGTTCACGCATACCTTATTAACTCTATCCTACTCTTTCACGCTTCTCCAATGCAGTTTCCCTTAGTACGTTTTCCGGGTCCGGGTTTCCGGGTCTCACTATGACATGACCTAGTTGCGTGTTACGTTTTTCGAGTGCGGGGAGGTTCCAAGTGTGCCCCCACTGTGCTTGACCCGCTCCGATCTCCCTGCCGTCTGTCAAGGTTGCGTCCTCCTCTATCGCGCCGTCATAGTTGGCGCGATCGCCGACCTTTTTCCCATTTCGCGTAGCGATTTCTCCTACTCGGGAGCGCACTCATGTTATACCTTATGTTATTTTCCATGTCGCGAGGTTACAGTTGCTTTGTTGACCGCCGCTCTCCCCTGTCGCTTGGCGGTGTCGGTTCTCGCGATCGTCGTCGACCGGTGGTTCTAGTTGTGCTGCGTTTGCGTTTTTCGGCATATGGCTCGCTCGGGGTGCGCGTGCCGTGTTAGTACGGTTCTTAGCTTTCTACGCGCTCAGCCATGCTTCCGTCTCACTCAGTCGCTCGGTCTCTCGCCTGGAGTCCGTTACTTGGGTCATCGTGGCCGCGTTGCGTCAAGGTTGTGGAGCGTCAAGGTTTCGGCCGGTGCCCCCTTAGCTGTGTCATCAGTACGTCGTCATTGTTGTGCTTAGCGGCAGCAAACGTCCGCTGGTACACACATTGGGGTAGGTTTGCTGTGTGCTTCAGTCCCGTTCCGTGGTTGGAGTTCCGTAGACTCCTGGGCGCTACATCCGCTTCTACTCTTCGAGCTGGAGGATACTATTGGCACAAAAGTATACTCCAGTGGATTGCCGGTATCACTTGGGTGCGCTAGTTCGTTGGTGGCACCTGCTGGATGAAACAATGGATTTGCACGGGGCTGGGCTCTGCATCACATTTTCCTTTTTTAGCTTGAGGATACTTCTGGAACAGACGTGTCCTCAAGTGGATTGTAGGTTTATCAGGCGCGCTAGGTCTTAACTTTCGGGTTCTTATCATACATGGGTTCTTTTTAGGGCGTGTGTCTGAGATGGGCGTGTCTGAGTGGGGTGTACAATTATCTTTGTCTTATTCGTATAACTGCTATCTACTAGTTGATTCCGGTCCTTCTATTTTCCGTGGCGTTGCCTGCCTTCTTCATTCTCGCACGGTTCTTACCTTGCTCTAATTCATAATGCTACGTTCGTCTTATTTGCTATATCAATTACAATTTTCGACCTTGTTCTTTTACAATGTCCCTGGCTTCGTGTCCTTTTCTTATTTCTGTAACATTTTCCGTTCTGTTATATATGTTAAGGTCGCGTTTAGTCACAATTCGCAATCTCTTATTAACGTTCTATTCGAATTTTCCTTTCGTAGGTGCATTATTATCTTTCTTATCTCTTGTTTTTCTCTCTTTGCAATCTTTCTTCGCCTTCACCTTTTTCTTCTTCCACCTTTCGCCTAGTGTCGCCTAATGATTGGGACCGGTTATGACGTGAATTACGTTCAAGGTTAAAATCCGACAATTCCCGACGCGGCTTACTTTTTCTCTCGTAGTGTATCGTGTCCTTCGTACATCCCATGTTCTCTTCATCTTTCTATCTCGTTAGTGTTCTGTTGGTTCTCTGTTTATGTTCCTGTTCTACTTTTTCTCTTTTTGCGGTATACTGCCTCGCACAATTCATTTTCCCCGTGGTTGGTTCATCTCTACCTTGCATTCACTGTCTTTGTTGTAAACCACGAGCTGGTGCAGTGAATGTTGGATCAGAGAAATGACCTATTCACCTATTACTTTTCTCCTGTACTGCTTTTACCTCGTGGTATTTCCCTCACGGTATTGCTTCCTTTTCTTTTTCTCTTAATTCGCTCTCTTGTACTGCTTTTGCCTCGTGGTATTTCCCTCACGGTATTCACTTCTTCTTCTTTTTCTCTTAATTCCCTCACCACTCATTCACCGGCTTTGTCGATTACCGTTTACAGGTGCGGTATAATGGTGGATTTCCAGGACGACTGCAATATTTCGGGCGTTTGTTTGTCCCCAATTGTTTTCTTTCGTTCATTGACTTTGTACGATCCTATTTTGTCTTTCCTCGATTCAACGTCTAATTACTGTTTTCTCTGACCCTGCTGGCCGCCATGTTCTTTCTCTCGTTTTTCATCCTTTTCTTCCCATTTATCTCCACAACTTTCTGACAAATACTGCTTTTTCTCTCCCGCCTTCATTTCTTTCGTTCCAATAGGTGAAAATGAGGAAAATCCGGATATTTCTCGTTGCCAATTTATGTAGCTAAGACATTGGCATAATCCTTGCTACATATCGATAATATTCCTGATCTTGCTTTTTCGTCCTCCTGTGTTTGACTCTAACTGCTCTTCCGGGTTCTTCACAGCATGATTTGATTGGCTTGGAATGTTCTGTTCTCTCTGTACCCCTCTCTCTTGTTTTGTTTTCTTTCAATCTCTCTCCCTTTTCTTTCTCTATCTCTCCGGGTTTGTTTTCCTTCTATTTATCTTTTTCTCTCTTTTATCTCTTTCTATTTCTCTCTATTTTGTTCTTTCACTTAAAGCTGCGACTGTTCTCGTTTCGGCCCCCACTTTCATATTTAAGTGTCTCTATGACTTACTATCTAGTCGATCCTGTTCTAACCTTTGTCGTATCCTTGCTGTCTATCTTTTTCCTTCGCCTCCGTTTGTGACTTCTTGAAGTTCCCTATTCGTAATATTTTTTTAAGCGATTGTTATGAATCCTTTCGAATTTGTTACCATTCTTCACGATAGTAGTTTGCTCGGTTGGTAAGTCAACTACTAAGTAGGGTCCCCGCCAAGTGTTTTGTAGCTTGGCTCCCACGCCCATTGGGTTGGCCTGGATCAAGACTTGTTCTCCCCACATCGGCTGCCATTCTTTCGTATTCTTATCGTACACTTCCTTCCGTTTTTCCTTGGATTTGATCAAATT
>NW_026455034.1:2150-5328 GCF_943734635.1 Anopheles cruzii | reverse complement strand
ACCTTCGGGGCAGGGCAGGATATTCGCAGGGCCGGTCGAATTTTTGGACTAATTGTTCAAGTTCTGCGAACATGCTCGCTCCATACTTTGCTTCTACTCCTTCAAAATATCTTTTTACCGCGCCCAAGTGGATTACATGGAGCAAGTCTTTCACTGGCACCTGCCGAACAATATCGAACGGTGCCAAAAAATCTAATGGTGTTCCTATACATTTGTTGTTCTGCGTCATATAGTGCTTTTTGTATGCACCACTGCGGAATCCAGCGTCAGTGCGTGCAGGTGCAGGGACGTCGCATACACCATAGTTTGGACTGTCACGAAAAATTGAGGTGGCAACCACTGTGCACATAAGGTAGGCGAGATTTGATACATTCCCGCATGTTGTTGCAATTAATTGAAACATTAATCCGCAGTCTTCGGGCACTTCGTCCGCAACTTACCTTTGATATATGACCGCCCTTCTGTATCGCAGCGAAATGACCGAATAACCACTTGAACTTTGGTTCCATTGTTCAGGCACCGTGGAAGTTCGGTCCAACAACGAACCTCCACGCAGAACCGATGTAGGAAATTCACGTGGCTGGGTTTTGCCTTCCCAACATATACCGCTATCAGGAACGGTACTGTGCATTCATGCTGTGCCTCGTGGACAGTGCTATAAATTACCCAGACTACGACTCCACTAGCATAGTAAGACACTCCGTCGACAAAGAAGTCGAGGAATACCATCCTGTATTCCTGCTGAGGGCCGATGAAACATCTGTTAAGCCCATTTCCTACAAAAATTCAACTATTATAAAATCTTGACTAAGCACTGACATCAGTCAACTCACTTTTACCGCCGTACCAAAACAATCCCGTGTCCATGCTCATTTTTTATACTGGGTTGTTTTTGATTGTTTGTAGAGCGACCCATGCCGATAATAACATAGATTGTCCCTGCAGTGTACCCAACAATGAGAATCCAACAACAGGCCACCATAAGCGGGCTGAGGCGGGAACCCCTACGAATAGGAACATGAGGGAGGTTAGCCCGATTCGCGTGACCCATCTGCTCTTGGTGCTGTGAGATAGAATGTGGATGGCCAGGCACAAGATGGCCAGGCGGGTGAACTCGTCCCCGACTGGCCCCTCCTGAAAATCCCAGGAGGGTCTTGCAGCGGCCCAAGGTCGCGACCAGGCTGACGATGCTTTGACCGTTTCCCCCGATGAGGTTTCAATTACGGGTTCCAGTTCCGGCAACGGTTGTATTTCCATCGGATAGTATGGTCTTCCATTCACGAGGAAATGGAAAGCCGGAGTACCCTCCGAAAGGCAAGATCGACAGCACCACTTTGTTTGTGGCAACGTGTTCACATCCTTGGCAGCTTCGCGTCCGGGACAATGGGTTGTCTCTTCTACGGTTGTCCCCGGTGCCGGTCCCCAAATCAATTCTATCGGAGCTTGTTCCCATGGGAGTTGTTCCTGTAGGGAAAAGCCCGGCATATGATTAGCGAAAGAGGCTGGGGCCCCATAGAGTGTCGGCATGAAAAGTCCCTTAGCTTTGTAATCGACAGGATTCACGGTGTACTCAATTGGCCACTGGCATGTGACGCTCTGTCTCATTTCAAGGCTTTGAATCCTGTATGTCTCGTTGCTTGTGAGAGTACTATCAAGCCACAAGAATCCATCCGTATGGATTGTGCGATTATTCTTCATAACGAGTGGCATTCCGTCTGGCTGCGTCCCGTTCTCTTTCCTCTTGCCAGTGCCGCAGTGTCGTCATGCGCTCCTCCTGGCGAACGGTATGACGGCCCAGGCTGCCGTTCGGGTTTCGTAGGCGTAGGTAGCATCTTGCATCCTCGCTGATCAGCCGACAGATGGACACAATGTTTGCTATTAGCGGCAGCAGACTTGTAGCCCACTGTCCGAAACGGTGATGGGCAACCATCCACCTGTTGACGGCGTCAAAAGCCTCTGTTGCTCGTTGCGACGCTAAAGCTGGGGTCTTGCCGGGGACCTGTAGGACGAGGTCGTCGGTGTAGGCGACAGCCTCAGCTCCTACGGGAAGCTCAACGTCGAAGAAGCTGTCGTACATGACATTCCACAGGGTAGGGCCCAGAATGGACTGCTGTGGAACGCCAACTGACAATGGCCTCGACACCGGTCCATCTTCGGTGTCTTAAACGAGCCATCGATCGGTGAACCAGTTGACCAGCATCAACTGTATGGGCACCGGAACGTTTTTGCTCTGGATTGCCGCCGCAATTTCCTGCCAGCTGGCAGCGTTGAATGCGTAACGCGTAAACACAGTTGTTGATCGCTACTCTCGACGAATTATTACTTAGTGAAGCGCCCCGTCTTTCCGTCGACCGTCGAAGGTTTCGTACACAGGAGTATATGTAGTTATTGGTCCTACAGAGAGCGCCACTAATTTGCAAAGAATATCTTCCAAAGTATACTGTTTTATTCGAGAGTCATCGGAGCTCATGTCGTCAAAAGATTTTAACACATTCAATAGCTTTGGCAGTGGAGGAAGATTTGCATGATTTCCTATCGTGTATAGTGTCGATTGCGAGACTAGCGGAACTGCCATTACTAAAAAGGGGTCAACGCTGGCGGATACGAATTTTACTACGCGAGGAGATTCGTTTGGCTTGACAAGAAACCAACAGTCAGAGTCAGAAGGACTGTTGGTTCTTAGTGTGAACTCTGCACGCAGTTCCACCCTAAGGTAGGTTCCATGTTGTTTGGGGTTTGGGTTGCTAACAGCGGGATAAACAGTCGGATTGCCCGACTGGTGGAATGCCGCTTCCCGAAGAAGCAGTGTGCTGCACATTTGATTATGGACCGATTTCTCCCGGTGCCTGTTTACAATGTGCCGTACGGGGTTCAGCATTTTGTCATACGGTTTGGACGAATTTCTCTTTAACGGCCCAAATCTTGTCTCGTTTATCTGTTCATTGCCTTATCAAACTCTTTCCTAGAAAGAAGATTGAAACCTTCATAACTCTTTACGGTTAAAAAAAATTTGTTAAGCGCTCCTTTGCCAATTTGCTTTAAAATGGGTTTCGACTCGCTGTGTTTTTCACATACGTGCATCTGCAAAGTGCGTTGTCCGGGAACGTTTTCGTTTTGTTCCGGCAAAGTGCTGGTTGCTTGGTTGGACGTTTGAGTCTCCGGCACCTCCGTTCCCTCT
>NW_026455034.1:0-2050 GCF_943734635.1 Anopheles cruzii | reverse complement strand
GCGGTATCTGTGACGAAGAAGTACAATGAAACCTATTAGTCACAAAGTCACCTGAAGTCGCAAAGTAGCCCCCAACCTAAAAAGGCTCTCTATTTCGGCATGCTGAGCCGCAATCTTCCGCGCTTGCTAGCTGCCTTGCTAGCCTACCCAAGTTTCGTGGTGAACCGGTGGGGTTTTGGTTCCGGTTGGGCCAACAATGAGCAAATGCTCCCACGGAACCACCCGAATGCATAATCTGGGTGACACGCGCTCACTCACTTCTTTCTATTAACGATTGACGCGGTCCGAGTACCTAACTCAACCGATATTGGATTCTGCAGTGTACTACCCAAAACCGATGATGTGCGCCAATTGCTTAAGTTTATACAAATGGGACGCGCCAAACTGTTCAGCAATCTCATCGAGAAGAGAATGGATCCGCTACAAGTGCCACTTTCTTGCGCCTAGTTACCTCAAGCAATTGAGTGCATTTGTGTGGAATACTGTAGAAGGTTTATTGCAAATGGTGCTACAATTCTAAAACGTTTAACCAACATTCTGAGCGCTGGAGCCGTCCGGAGGTGAACGAGTGTGCAACGCAACATTGAAAGAAAGGCAGTTGCGATCTACAAGTGGTGCGATATATTTCTCGCACTGATTACACCGTGATGCAACAACCGTAACAACCGGCCAAGCACTATTTAAAACCAGTTATTGGAAGTTGTTGTTGCCCTTCTTGTTGTACTTACCGCCATGTGCTTCCTTCGTTTCTTGGACTCAGCCGCCGATACTATAACACCGGCCTGTTTGTCTTGGAGCAGGAGCGACAATTCGTTTGGTTTTGGTGTCGAGCCCAACCCCCGCTCACTGCGCACGGTCATATATTTATTGAAATCCGCGCCACTCCTGCTACCTGTTAGCCGGCAACCACTAACTAAAGCCACGCAGTCTTTGACGCTAGCATTCTCGGCTTCCGCCAATACTTTCCATGCCTTTTTCCTTGCTGCATTATTAGCTGCGTTTCTGGGTTTCTCAACTGGGTCCCGCAGAATAGAGTTGCTGTACAATTTCTTTGATTTTATTCTTCCGTTTCCCGAATCTATCTGTCACATGGTTCAATTTGGACTGCGGCGACAACGGAGGCGACGCTGCTGGGCTTGGTTTGTGTGATATGTGTTTGCGTGGAGCAGTGATCGTTTTGCTGTTTCTCTCGCTTGTGTGTGAGTGGATTGCGCCATTTGAATCCGATTCGGCCGCAGCTCGGCTACGGAAACCAATGAAAGTTGCTCCAACGGCGGCAGCAGGGAGGGCGTTGCACTGCCGACAATGGACCCGGTGTGCCGGACCTCTGCCTGGCTGGCAAACAAATCAGCCTGGCTGAAAAACCACCCAGCCTGGCTGGATAACCGACCAGCCTGGCTGGATAACCGACCAGCCTGGCTGGAAACCATCCATCCACCATCCGCCCAAACGGTGCCGAATGCTTCGTGGGCACACTCGACGGCTCGGTTCACGTCTTCCGCCGAGGCTCATGCCACCTCGCAGAGCACCTACTCCGTGGTGTGATTGACGATGGGAAGGGTTTTCCCTTGGTGCGCGTCGACGAAGGTCGCGCGAAGGTTGACGAACATCTGCGTCGGCAGGCGAATGCGGCGTTTGTTAGCCTCCAGAAGGACGTGCTTGTCGGAGTCACAGCTCAGATTGGAGGCCTGATCGGTGCCTCCAGTTCGCAGGCGCAGGACGACCTCCAGCAGGAACTCTCCGTTTCGCTGCCGACCGCCATTTCGAGCGCGTCTTTCATTTCTTCCCACCGTACCACGTCGGTTTGATTTGTTTCCCGCGGGCAAAGCGTTTCAAAAATTCATCCGTCACGCGATATTTTTCCTCGTTCCTACCCCCTCGAGCCCACAATTTCACGCTTATTATAATATATATATATTATCTCTATCTCTATCTCTATATACAAAAAAAAAGAAAGAGTGAGGAAGTTCGCATTCCGAGCATCCCGATGATCCCAACCGATATGCCGTTTGATTTTAAAAGAATTCAATTTCCGATCCGTCTTGCATTC
>NW_026455033.1:0-5240 GCF_943734635.1 Anopheles cruzii | reverse complement strand
CGCCACCGAATGTCCTGTGTTGTAATGTCCTGCGCTCGGGGCAGCATGCAGCATTGCCGGTGGCCATTCCGAACACTGACCACGGCAGAGCACGGCTCCCTGGACGCACATTGAAGTGCCATTAAAATTAATTGCACGGTGTGAAAAAAGTCATTTTCCATCATCCATCAAACGGAATAGCTGTGGCGGCGGCTGCTGTTTGCTGGCGATGGTCCCAGGACCCCGGAGTCGTCATCGAGCAGGCTCAACCGTCCATCAACTCGCGGACACAACCTGGACGGTACGGAAAAGGGCGAGGATTGCTAATCTGACATATGTTTTCGGTTTCAAATCGGACCCTTCGTGACGGTATGCATCGGGTGGTTTCGTGGAGTATCGATATGATGTGCGAGTAAGGAGTGTCCACAGGCCTGTGCAGTTTTGCCTGGATTGCACATTCCTTCGGTTCATGTCCTTTCGCGATTAAGCTTGAAAAGTAAATATACGTATATCGTATTTTCAAAACACTATTTTAAACGAAACTTCACTGTGATGTCTACGATATTTAATACATAATTAGTTTGAATATCTTACAATAAGTTTGAATTTTACAAAAATCCAAAACATAAATTGATGAAAACAGAAGCATGGGTCGTCCAAATGTGTGTATAGTTCTCGTAGCAGTATGATCAAATAAAGTCAGAAATAATTCCTGTTTAACTTGATATTCCCCGGAGACCCATTTACATGAAACCATAGCATTTCTATGAGACTCATTCTCGTTGTTAGTAAATAACTGTTTAATCAGACAGCTGTGACAGTTTGTCAATTGACAAAAAAACTCTGAACCTTTCATCCGACTTCTCTCAATCCGGGGAAATAAGGCAGCCGACGAGAGTCGTTGACCTGTATTGATTTTTCTCATCCCATCTCACAGCCAGTGAACATCTCGCTTTCGTCTGGACCATCGAAGGACAGTTAACCCAAAACTTTCCTCCAACATAGACCATCGGACACTGTGCCGGTCATTTGCATGACATGGTACATTCACACATCGATGTTGATCTCGACAACTCGCACTGCACCTCCAGTTTGTAGTGTACATCGCCGGAGCTGTGTTTTATGCTTTTGTGACCGACCTTTTGCCCCGTTTTTCCGTCTGCTGAGAACAGTTATTCGTCGAAGTCGTGTAGGAGTTAGATTTCTGTTTACATTTGTTCCCCTTTCGTTAAATTTCTCACTCTTGAAACTATCGATTGAACTGCAAACATGTTTCCCAAAACCTTCCCACATTCTGCCGTCGTCCGGTCGTCGTCTTTCGACTCCACAGCTGGGATGCACAGGATGGCGTCAAAGGATCGGTGGTCAACGATACGCTTTTGGATCAAATATTATTCCTTTCTGTGGCAAACCGAAAGGATCCGTCACGGTCCAGTGGGTCTTACGCAACCTCGAAAGTAACGGGGAACCGGGCCGGCCTAGCCTTTGTGGGAGTTTTCTTTTCCGCATCCGGCGAAAAAGTAACAAATCAATCACCTTCAGCTGGGCTTGCGGCCGGCGCGCACACGCTGTGTATCCTTCTTCCCAACGAAATATTATGTTGCCCTCGAGAGGGCTCTAATCCGCGGCGGGCAATTTATGATCCCTATTGATGAGGCCAAACTTTGGGGTCTTTGTGCGGAAGAAAACCACCGTTTGTCGAGCGCAACTAATTCGATTTCGATCCGATTCTTTCCGGACGGACCGGATCGATCAGGTCCGGGAAAGGTTCCCGCTCCCGCTTCAATCAAAACTCATAACCAGACCGATTGAGAGGACGTCGGTGTGAAAGAAAGTGAAACTTTCAAGTGAAACCAGAAGTTTGATTGGTATCGAAAGGTATACCTGAAAGATGGTCTCGTTGAATCAGTGAAAGTCGGTCGGGGACTCAAAAGCGACATTTCTCCCCTGTTTAGTGTCCCTCAGGTTTGATGGCTTCATTGCGGTGGCAAAAGGTCTCAACATTTCTCCGTCTTCGTCGTTAATTGAAGAAGCAGCAACTCTGCAGAAGCTACTAAAGGCTTTTATGGTTTTGGGCACACATTTTGTTTTCTTATTTACGAGCTGCGCTGGTCAAGCGGCTCCCAAACAATAGCCCTGTTCCCTTCTAGTTCAATAAGAACGAACGTTACACTATTAGAGAATCAACTGGAGAGTATTGATGAGATCATAAGTTTCATCTTCAACCTTGGCGATGAGTGAACTTTTGATTTTACAGAAGGTGTTAATAAATTAGGAGTTCGATTCTGGGTTCGCTGAGAATGCTGTTTTCAGTTCCGATAGTTAGGAATTTCTAACAATATCATTTTCTCAAAGATGCTTTTCAGGTGAAAACAGGGCTTTGAGAAAATAAGAACACCCTTCTTTATAGTTGCTGCTTCGAAAACATACATCATTTCTCCAACCAAAGGACTCTATCAATGGAGTTTTATTTCTGGAGTAGCAATGATATCCAATGGAGCTTCATTTTCTGCAAAACCCACATATTTGTCCCAGTTTTTACCTTACAAGAGAAAAACATTGCTTCTGCAGCTTTAAACGCAAACACACGCCTCACGTTTCGTGAGTTCGTAGATGCTTTACAAGCTATGAAACCCCAACCATCTGAGATAAAAATGGGTGATTTCGGCTGTGTTTGAGAAGAACACAACACAGAGACAACCACTCAAGGTTGTCTCTTTGTTCGTCGTCCTTTCGAGAATCGTTCGAACCGTTTTTTAGCATAAAACACCAAACCTGCATGCTACGGCGTTTTCTCACCCGAGCGAAGAAAGGACACAGAAAGACAAATAGTCCCCACATTTGATCAGTTCTTCTACAGCACGTGTCCTTGGTTGGCAAAGTGCTACGAAGCTCGTCCATTTCGCACGATGACGAGTGGCTTAAAAAGCAAGATTGGCCCAATTTTCTGAAGAACCGCCAAGCGCAAGGACGAGCCATACACTTCGGCTAACAATGGGAATCATTTTCGCCGTTGCTGGGAAATGTAAGTAAACAACGACACTGCGCAGAGCCAGGAGTGGGGATAAGGTAGTAGGAAGGAATTTCCCTTTTTCTTTATTCGCTGCTCCCTTGACATTGCTCGAGGACGAAATCAAACACGGGACGTTGACGCGAGCAGAACGATGACTCATCGGTCGCCGAATTCGGTGCTATGATACGAATAACTTTTCCGATCTGCAGGTTGGGAACGTCGCAGGGAACGCATCCACCGTTCGATCATGATGACGTCGAAAGATGTGTAATTATCTGCTCCCCTTAGAAATGCCCTTTGGTATTATTTCATCGCCCTTCTTCTTTAAGTATTCTTTTGGTTTGTGTTCTAATGAAATCGCAACTGGGAAAGTGTTCTCCTCAACGCCAGGGAAGTTTGATTGACATAAGCATTACTGGATATAAATATTCAATTATATCGCCGCACGAAGAATAGACGGTTGGGGAATACTTAATGAATGAAACAATATTTGAAGAAACGAAAGATTTGTATTTAATCGTACGTAAAATACCAATACCAATTGGAATCTTCCTTTTTGGTAAAACGGAGTTAAACTTTCGCGAGCTTTCAAGCAACCGAAAGCTAAAAGTTTATTTGTTATCCAAGACACATTCAGCTTTTCCGCGAGCACCCGGCAGGTGGCACTGCACAGACGAGGTAAAAGTTCGAACAGAATCGGGTGGTTGGTGTCTTGGCTGAATGATCTAAAATGCTCCGACAGTACTAAACGTTGTACTAAAAAGCAATCGGTTTGTTGTAGCGATCAATATTTGTGAGAAGAATTACTTTAAATATTGTGATAACTTTAAAGAAATAAACACTTTCATCGTAGCACAAAAAACCAATATTCACACGTCTTTGAAGAAGTTAACAGTATAAATCACAAGAATGGTAGATGCGACAAATCGTTAACAGAAGAAAGCTAGAAGCTGTTTCAGAGTGTGTAACTTTTAGAAACAGAGAAACAGAAAAAAAGTTAGAGTCGTCAACATACAAGTGGTTGTTCTTCTACCCGAATAAAACCGCTTAGTTCAACGTGCACCCGCAGAGATTTCGAGAGCATGATAACGATAATTTTCCCGCTTAGTCACCGAAACCAGCTTCCACAACACTCCCAAATTGTAGAACGAGGACACGGAAGAGCTGTTTTCAAAGCCCCCACATGCCTTCGCCTCCCATTTCGACTACTCCAGACGAGACGTTTCCCTCGCGGTCGGGTCCCCTCGCCACAGCCGACAATTAGATTGATGGAAAACATATTTTATTCGCTCGAACGGTAAATCAGTCTCGCTTCGACTGGGATCCACACAAATCCGGAGCCATGGACGCTTCCTTTGGGTGTGGAAATTGGACCAAACCCCGAACACTGGTCGTTGCAAAAGCCTGTCGACCGTGTGAGGTGAAACGCTCATCTGAAACCTACCGGACAGGTGAACCAACAAATTCACGGAAGCCGTGTCTCCAGCCAGGATCACAGAGGACAGCCGGAGCCAAAAATAGTAAATTTCTTCCGGGTGGACGGAAATTGATCTTGATTGGATGCTGGATGCCGGGTAATTAGTGGGGAAATTGTCCAGCTGCAATTGACAAGTGCACTGCATGGATTGGGCTCCGTTCTGGAGGACTCCGCTGCAGGAAGCGCCACGCATAGCAAAAAACAACCCCCCAACAACCAGACATAATGTAAACGAACCGACGAAATCCAATTAGCTTGTGCGAATCACGAACTGGGGACTGAATTTCCCTGCAATCAACAGTCACACGAGTTGTGAAAGCGCTTCTTTCCCGCCTTGAAGGTAGAAACATTTCGTGAAGCTTTCAAATCATAAAACCAAAAACACGAGACACGAAAAGAGTGAAATAATGTAAGATAGGAGAAGTAATTACAAGTCGAGCTACACTCACTTCGCTTATCACAAGATCTTTTGCTTCGAAAACTCAGAGACAATCCGAATCTTAAAGGCCTCGTCACTGTTGAACAGTGTCGGGCAAGTGAATGCAGCAACAGCAGACCCACCGACGTCAAGGATGATGTAATCAGGAAAACCATCGCTGAAGGTCACAAAGGTAATCAGCAGATCTGTGTGTGCGTGCGTGTGGCACTGGGGATGAATTTCCCCGGCATGCTAAATCGCGTCGCAACGTTTCCATGGCACGTGTCTACCTCCCTCGGGGGGGGCCCGTTTGAATGCCTCCGGATAAATGCAATTTTAAAACAAAAAAAGGA
>NW_026455032.1:0-5241 GCF_943734635.1 Anopheles cruzii | reverse complement strand
GTAATTAAGCGCTCAGTACGGGATCGGCGTAATCCACTCCGACGGCAGCGAGCAGAGAGCGATAGCGACCGACGCCCGTGCACTAGTTAGTGGACAATCAAGTCAATTAACACAATCTTAGAACCTCTCTGCTCCACCGTGCTCGATCCGTGGCGTCCGGTGGCTCCCGTACAGTAGGAAAGTAAGTCGAAGTGCTGTAAGTCGTTTCCGGGAACGACCAATCCGTGTTCGATGAAGGCGTTGCAGCGCTTAAAAGTGACCAAAACTCCCGAAAAACCGTACGGGCGACCGTCGAAAGGCGGCCCCACAGCAGTGTCGGGGGGAGCAAAGTTTTAACTCAATTACGCTCCGTCCGCAAGAGTGAAGCAGGGTTCTTCCCGAGCGCAAGGCCCACTCCTGGGCTGGGTAATCCAGGAACCTCTCTAGAGATCGCCTGTGATGTGGCGCTGGATCCTTGGCTGGTGGCCACCAGCCATCTCCGGCACCGTGGTAAGTTTCGTGGCAGCTACGGGAGTGGCGGGTTTATGAATTTTCGCTGTTATTGTTATTTTTATGGCGGGTAATTTTATTAATGCATATAAATGTAAGCAACGACAATTTACGACACGCTTTTTTATGGCAAAGTATCTCCGGCTGGATTCGGTGGCCAAGACGCGACTCAGCAGCAGCAGCGGCAGCGTAGGAGCAGCATGGAAAGAGTTTGCCTCGAAATGGGGCCATCGAGCGGGAAGCAACATTGCGTAAAGCAGAAGCATAAACCGCATCCCAAGAAATGGGACGCGGCTCCAGTAAGGTAGGTTCGGGCACTGGGAGCGGGAGCTGGTCCCGTCGACATCACACCATAAAACAGCGGAACATCATCTTGACCGAGCCCCAGCTGGAAGTCCCTTAAGATTGACGTCGATGAGGAGCTGCAAACAGAAACTCGGGAAAACTCCACAACAAAAAGGCCCGGAAACGAGCAGGGTTCCGCCGGCCGGCCGGCCATTTCCCGAGCGGCCCAAGTAAAACGCAGCCAACCAGCCAGCCAGATTACATGTTAATAAATGTCCATTGTGAATGATAATAAAAACACAAAAACTCCCCGGCTGGCCGTTGGCGGCGCAAAACTTGCGGCCGCCGCGGTTGATGATTAAAATCTGGTTTTTCATCTTGATTAATTTGCAGTTTTTTTACGCTTTTGACACGGATTGGTTTCGGTCGTGGAAAAAGGGCTTTTTTCGCTAGTGAGTGGAAAAACTTTGCAGGACGCCAAGCCGAGGGCCAATTATTGACGTCGATCAGTGCGCCCGACGGCTGTCGAAGGGCGCGTTTTTCCGCTGACCAAACCAATCATGAACCGGTATTAAGAGGCAGGGTGTTTTTCCCCGCCGTAACAGGCAACGGCCGCACCAGTTGGGGTGTATGGTTTTTGTGTGCTGATTGTGTCCCTTTTTGCACCGATGACCACCACCAGCCACAGGGCTGAGCATTGGATAGTAATTGGCTGGAAATTTGGATCCGGATCCATGGCCTCAACCGATCGGTCAGCAGCAAATGGTGTCCAGCGTCATTGTCCAGCGTGAAGCGTGAACGCAAAACTCTCCCAAAGTGCCCACGGGGGGAGCGCCAAACACGGACTCTAAATTAAGTTTGCTTTCCCCGTTCAATTAGTGTTAAAGTTCTGCCTAATCGAACGTAGCTCATCATCGCGCTAATGGCCACCGATGATGGCCATTTTTCATCGGCTCATCACACCACACGCTGGTGGATCACTCGACTCGAATCAATCTCAGTCAGTCAGACGGAGTCAGAATTTAGTTGTTTGCCGGGCCTATCGAAGCCTGTTTTATGGCCTGCAACATTCTGCATCCGTCCGGATGACTCCATCGTCTCGGAGCCGGGCCAATCTAACACCAACAGCCGATGGGAAGCACACTTGACTGACGGATCGGCTGGCCACTCCACGGAACCCAACCAGACGAACCAGCTCGTGGATGTGTGTGACTATCACAGATAAACGATAGCCTTTGTCTGGGGTTCATATGCGAAAGCCCACCATACGCCGGCTGCCCGATGATGATGGTCCACCCTCCCGGCCGAAGGTCCTGCCCGTTTTGGGACGCCGTCTTGGCCGTCTCGTTGGTTTTTCCTGTTAGTCCACATCGAACCATTCGATCGGACGGAGAAAAAAAACCGGGGGCTCAAGGCTTGGCCCCCATAAAAACCGAGCCCTTGGGCCACGGGCCTTGAACGATTGCCTCCGGCAGGCAAAACAATTCGCAGAAGATGCCACCAATGGGCTATTAATAATGAGCATCATCATAAAAGTGGATGGTGGAAAGAAAAAATGAGCAAACTCGCAGCCGGCCGACCTTCAATCATGCTGTCAATTGGACCGTGGCCCGGGTCCGAAGTCCCCCAATGAAATTATGTAAATTAGCCTCATTCGGAGCCCCCTTCCAAGAGCTCCATTGTCAGGCGGCCAGACAAGAAGCGCGGGACCTCTAGGGCTTAATCTGCCGCGGAATGTGAAAGTATAAAATTATTTCTCGGATTTTTCGCAATAAATATTAGATGATCGCATGTTTCAAGCAACCCGGATCGGACCCGGGAACCCTGCAACGGTATTGTTGCGTACGATTCATTCAGTGTACGAACTTCGGTGCTTTGAGCGCTGGGATTCTAATTTTGAAAACTAATTACACTGTAGCATTCAATTTTCGGCCCGCCCAATATTAGCATTCGCGTGCCGTGTTTTGAAGCCAACACGATTTGTTGGGCGAAAGAGATAATCTTTGGCAATCCCAATCTGATGGTAGGGACCCCACCGCCGTCGGGGTCACCCGTCACCGGTACCGAGAGCCCCGGTCCGGAAATAAACAGATAAACTTTGCCCGAAGTTATAGCCGGTGGCAAATAAATAAATACAAACCGGCTAGCTGGGCTGCTAATTAGTCTTCCGCCTGCGATTCCACCGGGGATTAAAACCGCCAATATTTTCAATCCTCGCGCTAAGCCCACCCGACCGCGTCTTACCGCGTGCCACGGAAATGCGAAGGAACTGGTGGGGAGGGGGGAGGAATGAAAGGGCTGGTCGGGACTTAACTGCTCGCAGCATTTGCATCGGTTTACCATATTTAACTTTTCCAGCCAGCGGCCCGAATCAGCCCTAACTTTCGGCCCCCCTTGAGGCTGACAGGTGGAAAGCAGGCTCAACGCCCTCCCGCAAGCGCACACAGCACACGCACACTCAGAGTTCCTGACAGGAAGCGGGGCTCATTGTGACGTGTCTGCCGACCGGAGGCAGCATCCTTGTCGGTACTCGGTTCCCGTAACCGAGAAGCCCGTAACTCAGGACTCAGGTCCCTGTCAGCGGGCGCGAGAGCGAGCCAACGGGGCCCACTGTCGCTCCCCCATTTTAATCACATAAATACCGCCGGTTGTAAACTTTCCGGGGTGGGAAGGCTTAACGTGCCGCCCGGGGTCGGTCCTCCGCGAGGCACCGACGGAACGGTGCGTGAGTAATGAGGTGGAACGATGGAAATCGGTGCTTCGGTCGCTGAAGTGTGCGCCGTCCCGTGCTGTGATGAGGTGGAACATTTTCACGAGAACGCCACAGTGAGCCATTTTCGGGTGCACGGCGTTCGAGTGGCAGGGTTCAAATTAAACACACGCCCATAAACTGCGAGCACGGACTGAGCGTTATTTCGTGTCTATAAAACAACTTCTTTTACGCCTTCTCGCGATCGCGATGGAACGAAGTGATCGACTCCGAACTACAGGGGGTTTCTTTTACAGTACGAAGTGTAGTACAAAGTTTTCGCTCGGAGGCAGCCAATTGAATGTTAGTTGATATGTGAAGGAACGCTCGCTGCTAGTTAGTCGCGAGTTGTTAGGTACGTAGTTCAAGTAATTAGTAGGAAGTCTATCGCAGAACAAGTTGACAACTGTTTGTGTCAGAAACACAAACGGGTTTGACTGTTTGGAGAACTTTCCACGAGCAGCTTCTTTGATACAAAATGCAGATAACAAACCGGATCGGGTTGCTTCAGATTACTTACCGCGTGGGCCATCGGAGGTGGAAGCACCGGGAAACCGTATCTGCCGTGCCACACGGCACGAAACAAACGATATAACAGCCTCCAACCGCGACAATTTTGACAGTAAAGCGATCAGTAGGTGTCAAAAGCTTTGTGGGTCTGCAGACCCTGCAACAGGGCGCATTACAGACGAAAACAGAGGTTTGTTTACAAACAAACGAAAACAGAGGTTTGTTAACAAGCAAAGATTTTTATTTGTGATGTTATTTTGAATTTTAACTATAAGTTTATCTCCATTTCAGCAATAAAATGGGTAGCAAACCGGAGCAAAAAAGATACGTAAAACTGGTAAGTATGTTTCGGATAAATGCGTAGTGAGCTTGGTTATCCGGAACGCTCCGGATCCGGTGGACGGAACAATTAGTTATGAACATCGAAGTTAATGTTTTGGTTAGGTGATTATTAGTGA
The DNA here is from genome assembly GCF_943734635.1 of Anopheles cruzii. Taxonomy (NCBI): domain Eukaryota; kingdom Metazoa; phylum Arthropoda; class Insecta; order Diptera; family Culicidae; genus Anopheles; species Anopheles cruzii. The sequence goes on along the minus strand of NW_026455032.1, from coordinate 750 downwards.
CGGTCATTATTGATGGTTAATTTTGTTGGAAGTTTACAAGAAGGTGTACATTTGCTTTTTATATCGTAAAAATTTGTGCCGACAGTGGTCTGAAATGCTCCCGGATTTCCGCCGATTTGTGTACTTGATATGTGATATCTGGTTAGCACAAGAATCAAGACAGTTTTAAATAGAAGAACCAGGGAAGATGTATAAAATAGATTTTAATAGCTTCATTTATTTATAATATAACGAAATGAAGCTACATGAAATTGCTACATAGAAAATATGATAATATCATCGATGGAAAGAAGCATGGAAATTTTTTGGGTCCAGAACGAATGGGTATCCACATGTTTTCCTTCGTTCTGTTTGAATTGCCATCTTTTTGTATTTCCTTTTTTTAGAACCCTGAGCAAAGTTCCACAATCGTAGTAACTGAAACCAACATCAAGTGCTTCTTTCGACTTCAGCATGAATAATGACGCGTATGTTATCCATGGAACCATCTCTCGCTCCTACATGCGGTTTTTCACCGACGGACTCGGCGTCGCCCATCCCTTCGCGACGAGTAACAAGCTGCACGCCGTCCGGGATTTCCCCGAGGCATAGGTGGAAACACAAGCTTACAGATTCCTGTACAAAACAATCTTAGCAGAGAATAAACCAGCATAATTCCAAGCATGGCACCAAGCATTTATTTCTTCGTGATCACTCCCAGTAGAATATGAATCCGGATGTTCGGGAAATAACGTGAATTAGTGTGGCTTT
>NW_026455031.1:0-5246 GCF_943734635.1 Anopheles cruzii | reverse complement strand
TACCAGAATCCGGACAAAAGACCGGGGGAGAAAGGCAAATACGAAAGATTCAAAGGCAATAGGGCCAGAATCTCTACTTGTCTCATTTGCAAGCGAACACATAATACTTTCAGATGTTTCGCATTGACAAGGAACACACCTGCCCAAAGAGCAAATGTTGCGGCAGGGCACAAACTGTGTTTTGGTTGTCTAGCGTCAAATAGACACGCGATCAAATATTGCAGAATTGCAAAACAATGCAGAATCAGTGGATGTAAAGAGAAGCACCATCGAATGCTACACGAAAGAAAGGTCGAGGCCCAAGAGCAACCGACCAATAATCATCACGAAGAAATACTATCTTCAAAGACCCATTATCAGGTGCTCCCGATTAAATTGATAAACGGGAACAGATCAGTTGATACTTATGCGTTTTTAGATCCCGGGTCATCCGTAACCTTGCTAGAGGCTAAAATAGCCCAGCAATTGCAATTAGAGGGAAGGAAGGTGCCACTACAACTAGTGTGGACGCAGAAAAAGAAATCAGAAAATTGCAATAGTCGTCAAGTAGAAATGACTATCAAGGGAGCATCAAAGAAAGGGTTCAAATTAAAGGACGTAAGAACAGTTAAGAATCTGAAACTGCCAGTCTAATCCATTAACTACAAGGAAATGGCAAGAAAATATCCGTATCTGAAGGACTTACCGATCCAGTCTTTCAGCGAAGCCCAACCCACGCTTATGATAGGGTTAAATCATAATCATTTGCTTATGGGAACCGAACATAAATATGGCAAGATTGGAGAGCCAATAGCCATGAAAACTAAACTAGGCTGGCTAATCTACGGAGAACTGCCAAGCGAATTCCATTTAAATTACTCCATGATCATTCAGGAGGAAGATGAAGCCACTAAGGCAATAAGCAAACCATCAATTTGGTTAAAAGGGCCACAATTTTTGAAAACACCCGAAAACGTTTGGCCACGGGCAAGGACAAGGGAAACCGAAGAAGAAATTTGTTTCGTCAACGTACACCAACAGTACGATATTATTCAAGAGGACAATTTCTCAAGCTGGTTTAAACTGATAAAAACAATCTGCCTGCTACTAAAAATAATAGATTTCGGGCTTAAAAGAAACTTCAAAAAATCATATAGCATGGCAGATCATGTAAGAGCCGAAAAAATTTTATATAGAAAGGCTCAAAGAGATATATACCCTGACGAAATTGCGGACCTTGAACAACATAAGCATTTAACAAACATCGGGCCGCTATCCAAACTCACCCGCAAGCTAGATGAAAACGGGGTAATGAGATTCAAGAGTAGGTTAGAATTTACCAAAAACCTACCAATTCCCACGAGGACGCCGATCATCCTACCCAACATGCATAAAATAACCCATCTGATAATACAATGGTACCATGAGAATTATAACCACCAGTCCGACAAGGTAGTTTTAGCTGCATTACAACAGAAGTACTATATAATCGGGCTAAATATCGCCTTTCGTTGCGTAAAAGTCAGATACCAAGTCTGTAAAAATACCAAGGCAAAACCAATTGCACCAATTATTTCACCATTGCCAGAATGTCGCACGGAAACTTTCGTTTTCCCGTTCGCTAACACCGCTGTGGACTTCGAACTCTTCGAAGTAAGCGTAAGGTGCTCAACGGAAAAACGCTGGGGGGTAATATTTACGTGTATGTCCGCACGTGCGACACACCTGGAACTAGCAGAAAAGCTAGACACGGACTCATTCTTAGTATGTTTCATGAATTTCCAAGCTAGAAGAGGCGCAGTATCACATGTTTACAGCGATAACGGTACAAACTTCGTAGGTGCCAAAAACGAATTGCATGAACTAATCAAACAAATTAACTCAACCATGGAAGCTGGAGAAGCCATGAAACCACCCAAGGCACCACATTTCGGTGGGACTTGGGAACGCCTGATAAGGATAATCAAATCCAACTTAACAGCGATGATCAATAGCCGAGAACATCATCCCCCCACGGTGAAAGTTCTAAGATGCGCACTGACGCAATCGGAGTTCATTCTAAGCTCACGACCATTAACGGACATCCCGTTGAATAGCGAAGGCAGTGAACCCCTGACTCCTTTCCACATTCTCATCGGAAGAGCAGGCAATTGTTCAATACCACTGCAATTCGAAGCACACAAATTAAAGCGCAAACATTGGCGACTAGCGGTGTACTATCGGCAAAACTTTTGGAAACGCTGGAAAAAACAATATCTCCCACTTATCGCTCAACGCCCGAAATGGAACAAGCTGTCCCAACCACTAAAGGTAGACGATATAGTCGTCATTACCGACAATGAAAACCGCCAAAACTGGGTAAAGGGAAGAATAATCGATGTCATGAAAGGTAAGGATGGTCAGGTGAGATCGGCTAAAGTTAAAACTCTGCAAGGGATATATCATCGTCCGGTAACCAGTCTAGCAGTACTGGACGTTCATGGTAATCAGAATGCCCACAATACAAAAAAAGAAACGTTTTAGCCAAAAGGCTACAATTCACCCGTGCTCCGAGGCTAATACAAAATTAGAAGCTCAAATAAAGCACGTTACGGTGAACAAATAGAGGGCAGAGTCCCTAACGCTCAAACCGCGCAAGCAAGATGCGCCCCAAAGAGCCCCTAAGGTAATGCGATTGAATTCATGTGCATTCGTGCTCATGACGTTGTCGTTCTTCATCGACCAAATTCTTGGACAAGCCATGAATGGTCTAATGCATACGATTGTGCACACAACGAGATAAACATTACCAGCTACTCCTTGATGAGAGTAGCATCACGCATATCGCCCGCTAGAAGTTTCACAACAATTGAAAACAATAAAATTCAGGATACGCGCACATACTTAAACGATTCACGCCAGACGGACGTAAACAGGCTCAAAGGTTAGGAGAAATTTGCTTATCGGTTTACCATAATTAGGGAAATCAAGCGAAACCATCAACCTGAGGAAAACGTTAATCGTAGGAACCGTTAGAGGCGCAAATGCAACGGCGGAGTCTACAAACGGCAACCTACACCTGGAGGACGCATTGGTATGGTACGTGAATATACCACAACGGCGGATATCGAGAGCAACCGAAAACGGAATCAATCGCTCTCACCCGGGTTGGTTGGTGCTTGGACGCGGAAATAGGCTACATCACCTGTGACGTTGAAGTAAACCGACGATGCGAGGAACTGGACTTCGACATCATCCACGAAGGCAACGTCAACAAAACGTTCGACGCCGACGAAGCCAAGGGTCGATTGAACGCGGTCTACACAGTACTGAGCGACAAAAACATGTTTTCTATACGAGCACGGGATTCCACACAACCGTGCGGATTCGACAGCTACGAAACAGATCACCCGCGAATCTTCATACTCGAATTGAGTGGTTATCAATCGCCATTCAAACGCAAAAGCGAGCCACGCGAGGAACATGGATCCTTTCACACTCAAAGATCACGCTCGTAGAAAACTATATTGGCCAGAAACCGAACACAGTATTGACAGAAATGTGTAAGATCGACAAGTCTTTAATGGAACTAAACTAACGCTCGCCCGCCTGAATCCAAGTGAATTTGTCTCCAATCCGGTCGGAATGTTATCAAGAAGTTCCCGTAAAGCACAACAAGAGATGGTCGAAATACAGAAACGCGGTCAAATTTCGAAGCGACAATCCACTTCAAATTTCGACCCGGTCATCGAAACTCCTACACCGCCACGTCCAGTCATCGCCAGCAACCGCCCTGACGTCCAGCCATCACGCAACAGTCCTGACATCAAGCCGCTGATCCGCCAGCAAACCCAACCTACCAAGCAGCCACAGCAAGCCGCAACCCGCCGACGCACATCAGTCAGCGATCCGTTAGCACGCCCAGCACTTATTTCAACCCGAATTAATAAGAACCTTATGGTACGCTGTGCAAATTACGCCCGGATCGGTTCAGCAGTTTTAAAAGAAAAGGCGGTACAAATAGGAGGACAACACTCATTTATATATCTAGACGTCGTTCGTCATTCTTTACTTGCAATTAAAGAGAAAATAAACAAATTATAATATTTAGAAATAGCAGTTCGTCCTTCGTCTGCGTAGAATCTAAAGAGAAACAAAGGGATAATAGCGTTCAGGTGGTAAAACGTTTGAACATCGTTTTACCAGGGGGAGTATGTTGCGAACGCAGCATTCATTTTTATCACAAGAACTAGCCCACGGGAATTGGAAACGCGCATCGTTCCCATCGCATAGAAAAACCATAAATAACCAGGCCATAAATGTCTTTCGGGAAGACTCAGAACAGGACCTAACTAAAAAGTAATGTTAAACAGACGTCGCCAGAGCAGGAATTTACATGTAAAGCACGTCAGACGCACATCTGGAAGCACTTGCATTACGAAGGCAGAAATAGAAGAATCCTAGAACATGCACCATGCACGCAGGATCAGCGACGCACTTCAAACATGATCCAATTACGAAGGCAGGAATAAGGAAAATCCTAGAGAACATGTACGATGCGCAGGATCAGCGACGCACCAGAAATATGAGTCAAGTGCAAGTACAGTCCGATCATAAATTTAGCTTCAGAACAGTTCCCAGGAAAAAGGATCCTAAAAAGGACGCTAGCAGCCTGAGAAAAACCGTTACAAACCCAAGCATCGAACAGGTCAGAAACAGATCAGGGAAACAATATTTGGCTCTTTCACTCATAAGCAAGTGATCATCTAAACCCGCGATGCACAAGAAAATAGAACGGCCTTTCTGATTGGCTAAAACCAAACCATGTAACACTATATAGACCTAAGAAACCTTGGAATAAAGCGTCAGTCAGTTATCAGCATTAGTTTACGCAACTAAACGTGTCCTCGTGTTTGTGCGTAGTTTGGTAACCGCCGCTCGCGACTTAGTTTCCGATCTCGAGATCCTCCGAGAAAGGGATTAAGGAACGAGACCCATCGTCCCTACTCCAATACCCGATCACCCCAAACTTTCCCTACACCCGCGGCAAGCTTCCATACGGAGACCGGCGAACGCCTTAGCGCGAGACCCGCTCTAGTCGTCGCTAACCGCGAAAAATCCTGTCCACCCACTCCTTTCCCACTCCCTTCCTTTTTGTGCGGACGACGCGATAACACTCCCCTTTGGCCCACCTTCGCGGGCCAAGATTGTCGACGCCGCGCCGCTACAAATGGTGGCTCCAGAGAGGAGGTTATAAAGGATTATAACTTCGAAGTACGAACTCGCGT